>NC_059279.1:5357500-5460000 GCF_017591435.1 Portunus trituberculatus | reverse complement strand
AATGCTTAAATGTTATGCATGTATGTATACATTAAAAAGAAAGTATACAGGGATTATGTGTGGGAAACAAACTGTAGACACATATCACATAGCAATCATTATAACTCCATGAAGGATGCTCCTTTCATGTTCAGAACAGTTAGTTATTGATGCCACCTAAACCAGAACAATATATATATATATATATATATATATATATATATATATATATATATATATATATATATATATATATATATATATATATATATATATATATATATATATATATATATATATATATATATATATATATATATATATATATATATATATATATATATATATATATATATATATATATATATATATATATATATATATATATATATATATATATATATATATATATATATATATATATATATATATATATATATATATATATATATATATATATATATATATATATATATATATATATATACTATTTTGAAGACAGCACTAACACTTCAGGAGTCATAAGTATTCATCAGTGTTCCCAGTGCCTCCAGTAATTTATGATCCTTGATGGTGTGTGGAGGGAGGCCTCCTGCCTGGCTCAGAAGCATTAGTGAGCCTCCTGCCACCCACCTAGGTCTACCTGCCATCTCTCCCCAGTCCTTCAATGATCCCATTATGATTAATGATTCCACTCTAAGGTCACTACCAAGCCTAAATATTTTTCTTACTTGAAAAGAAAATTCAAATCAATAAGCCTTCATGAGCAACAGATCACTGTGGTCCAGATATATAACAGTCACAGGCTGTAATATATCTACCGTAGCAACACTACTTGGCAGAATAAGAAGATATCCTACAGTCTTAATATAAGCCACCTCTCAAAGTGCTACACTACACCTACACAGGACATGTTTTCCAAGAATCCCTTGCTGTGTGTGCCTGTACTGCTGCCAAGAGTACACTGCCTCACATGATGGTCTAATGAACATATACAAAGCTACCATTATACCAATACATACTTACTCAGTCATAACAAGGTGTGTACAGCAGGCTCTTCAATAAAATTTCAAGGTTACTGTTGGTCCTTCTTAGCAGACTACTGGCACAGTCACTCATACAATGACACATACAAAAAGTTGCTGATGTAACCACAACACTGTACTCATCTATTCACTTCACTGTGTTGTGAAAAGCCCTTTGATTACAGGATTATAACAACAAACTTGCCAGAATACTACATGGATCACTATCTCACAGTCCTTGAGTCACCAAACTCCACGTGAGCATCACCATATGACCACTGTGCTGCCACCACTACCACCACCGTCACCACCACCACTGCAACTACACTCGGGCAGGAGGGGCAGAGCCTCACACCAGACAGGTGGTGCCCGATCGGCCAACCTACCAATATGGCTGTGCGCCCAACAGGAAACTTGGCCAAATGGTGTAACAAAGACCCTCCTCCAAGCCTGGGGGCCACTACACTTTCAAGGGGGGGCAGGAGGAGACCCAATGAGGGGGGGAAGGAATACCACGAAGGGTTGGACCCGCAAGGGTTGACTAACGCCAGCCGGATATCCCATCACACAATGCTGCCGCCAATATCCCGCTGCGACGCCCCAAACGCACCCCCTCCCAGCATGGGCGCCACCAGGCCAACCCACAACACCATTTTCTCTTTCAAACTCTACTAAGCAGTGGACATTTTTCACCACCTTTCATCCTCTTTCAGTTTCTGGCTCAAAGTTTCACCAAAACATTTCTCTGGGTAACTTTGTGCGTCCAGCACTTAATTTTAGGGCAGAACAAAAATCATCATACATGTGGCAGCCCGGCCCACATTGTTCAACGTAGCGGCAGACATTCAATAGCTGTGACTTTGACAGGTGAGATTAATGAAAGCAAATTTTCATAATTCGATAAGGTAAGAAATGCCTCCTACAGAGTGTACACAACTTTAAGGGACCTTTAGAAGGAGACAACCATACAAATATCTATGGGGTACATCCAGGCATCTCCCACCATAATCTCCAACTGTCCAATTGTCTCACAGAGGCCAGCCAGACCCACCTCCCTAGAACTCGATTAGTCCCTATATGGGAGGCAGCTACGGCCCCTCTCCAAAGGCTGATCACCTCTAAGCCATTGTTACACACCACATTCACCTCACTACCTCTGCTCCACCTCCACTTCCACCTCCACCTCCACCTCTGTGCTGCACTGCTGAGTCCACCGGGGACTAACTCAATGAATAGATAAAGGGTAGCTGGCACTGTTTTCTATAGAGCCTTGTGTAGAGAAAATTATTCTATATGTATTAAGATATTGGTTAGGTTTCAATGTTTTGGAAAGCATCCAATATTAACATACATAAAAAAACAAATTAGTTTTGGTATTACAAATAGGTAAATATTTAGAAGTAGACAGAAGAGTAAAGAAAAGAGACAAACAGTAACAGATGGAAAGCGAGAAACACAAATTGTTAAAATAAAGAGACAAACAGATCAGCCATATGAAAGCAAATACTACTCTTCTTAAAAACTCTTAAAAAAGTAGTACGGAAATCATGAAGAAGCAACACTGAGGAGGCTGGCCCCTACAAACCCACAGCAGCCTACCATCCCTCTTCCTCCCTGTGGTCATAAAGGTTACCAAGGATATAAGCCACCATCAGGGCCACACAATGCTCAGCCACCTCACATAATGTATTTGGGTTTCCTGCTTTTTCCTTGGCCTTTACAGAGATTAAAGTATGACATTATGCTTGACAGTTTCCATGGCAGTAGTCTCAGTAACTTCCTCAAACACTTCATAGCATTTACAGTAAGTTTAGGAAGTATGGATCAGGTAAGATAAGGTTAGTAATGCTATTTTGTATCAGATTAAGAAGCTATCAGGTAGGTGTTCAAAGGAATAGGTCAGGTAAGATTCATATGATGGTGTTTTGTATCTAACACTGTAAGTAGTTGGAAGGAAATTACATACAATGAGCATTGGATGATTTTTAGATTACCTAGCATGATAATTCTTTCCTTCATGGCAAAACTGAAGCTTACACCACAAACCTCAAATAAATATCATCCTAGAAGTCTCCTTTAGGAAACAAATAAGTATGGATTTGTTTTTGAAGAGGAAATTACTTTTTGCTTTGTCAGAGCTGCTCTCAGTGATGGGAAGACCAGCATGAGGGTAATGGTCTCAGCCAGCAGGATGTCCTCGCCTCCCCATTCCCCCTCTCTACCTGCCCTTGCCCCTCCTCTTCCCTCCCTCCCCTTGTCTCCCACCATCACCCACACACCCAACATTAATGAGTTTTCAATACTGTGAATCTTTGAACTTTTAATAATTACATAATGCAGGACCAATTTTGAATGAGAGACATTTTCAATACGAGTAATGTAACATTGATTCTGCATATATAATCTCAATCATATAAATCATACTGAAAAATAAATAGTATTGTCCCTAATTAAGTTTTGCCATCTCTACACAAAATATGCCAACCAACCGCCATGTATAATTACACCTCCTGACAATCTTCCATCTCCTTAATGCATCTCTTATCACACTCCATCTTCCACTCCACTCCACTCCACTCCACTCCTTCTTCCCCTCCATCAACCAGTGAGGGTACGGGTGCCTGCCTCCTGTCACCACCCTCTTTGCACAGCTACAAGTGTCTTCTGGTCCAGCCCTCTCCATTAACACACACCCTACATATCCTCTTACACTTGCCCTCATCACCCACCATTCCCTCACACCTCCTCACTTTACTTCTACAGTGACTCATACATTACTAAATTGTAACATTGTATAGAAGTGATGATGAACATTATTCAGTCAAAGCAACTAAATTTTTTGTGTTATCTAATATATTCTCAGGATAGATACTTTGGTGATAAACTTTGAATATGTTAATATAAGAACAGGAAAACAAGGGAAGCAGCAAGAACCCATCAGGCCTACAATGGCAGTCCCTCTATGAGACATTCCTAAATATTTCCACCTACCCTCTCATCCACAGCATGTTGGCTCTCTGACATGGGACTCACTGACACTTTCATCTACACCTGCACAAAGTTGGCCTCCCATCATGAAAAAGATACACGGAGGTGTTAAAAGGCTATCTGATACAAGTGTACCATGCTAAGGCAGTGCGACAGTCCTACACTTCATTCTGGGAGTCAGGATGATGCAGGGAAAACAACCATGACAAGAAGGACTGAGGATGACAATTCAGGATGGTGCTGGTATCCAAAATATTGGTGACTTGTCAGTTTTGAGCAGGGATTCAGCGTAACACAAGTAGCACACTCCATCATTGACTCAAACACTTGCTGTACATACATGTAGCCTATATATATATATATATATATATATATATATATATATATATATATATATATATATATATATATATATATATATATATATATATATATATATATATATATATATATATATATATATATATATATATATATATATATATATATATATATATATATATATTGATACATAAATACATATATAATGGTCCTTTACTTTAAGTTGAAGAGCATGATAAGTTTATCATGTACCTACTAGCATCAGTCAATTCTTATTGCATTTACCTTTGCATATTTAGTATTTATCATTCCCTGTCTCTAATGACTAAAGGAGAATCACTAGGAACATTCTTTTAAACCTGCTTCATTGCTATTCTGAGAGAGAAGCTTAACAGATAAAAGATTTCTAGCCAGCTTATATAACAGATCTGAATTAGAATTTAAGTTGACTGGTTGAACTCTTCTTCACTACAAATAATAATAAATCTTATATCCGTAATTATTTGATGTGTTTCATTTCTTTATTTATGCTTCTAGGGCAATTTGTTGAATACAATCCTATCTTAGTTACAATGTCACTGATATAAGTAAGATGATGAAATGTCAAATAAATTAATAAATCAATATAATTATTACAATTAAGAAATATTTTCATTTACTTATTGCATGTTCAACATGACCATGACAAATCTATACTTCCCAAAAATATATAATTGGTAATAAACAAAAAATATGAAACTTAAACCCATCAATAAATTGACATGATTAGAAAATAACTTTTTACAGAAGGGATGCCATATGATCTGTAAAAATAGCTGACTTCATCCCATAAGGGTTCACCTCATTTAGTGGCTCATTCAAGCTCTTTGTTCTGGGAGGAGCTGCGGTAAATGTGAGGGTGTGCACAAGGTCACTTTCAATAGAGGTGCTCCGTATGGGTGACACAACCCTCTGCAGCTTGGAGAGTTTCACCTTTAAGACAACCAATTATACACCTCTTTCTTGTCTTAGGGTTCCAACACAGTAACTTTGCCTAGTCATGAAAAAATGTACTGAAAAAAAGCAACTAATCTGCATGTTTAGGACAGCAAGGAGCTATCTGGCGTTCACAACGCCACACCACTCGATCACTACCTCCACACACACACACACACACACACACACACACACACACAACTGAACGAGTTTAAAGAAAGTGACACATATAAACAATACATGAACTCTTCAATTTCCTTTTTGATCTATAAAGTACAATATCTGATGTGGCACAATTTGCTGGAGGAATAAGAGAGAGAGAGAGAGAGAGAGAGAGAGAGAGAGAGAGAGAGAGAGAGAGAGAGAGAGAGAGAGAGAGAGAGAGAGAGAGAGAGAGAGAGAGAGAGAGAGAGAGAGAGAGAGAGAGAGAGAGAGAGAGAGAGAGAGAGAGAGAGAGAGAGAGAGAGAGATGCAAGACAACAGAAGTGAACAAGGGACCAACCAAGTGGAGCGGCAGCAGTAAAAGTCCCTGAGTCTAGGCAGCTAAAAGTCCTGCTGAGAGCCTGATGTCCCTCCCATGGCCCACTCATCGACACACACACACACACACACACACACACACACACACACACACACACACACACACACACACATATTATTGCAAGGACAAAGGCTTGATATTTGAGAGAATGCAAGGAAAGTTGAGGATGGTGAGAGATGTGAATGATATAACAAGTACTGCTTCCTACAAAGAAATGTTAACCATTCAGTACTGGGATGCATTTTTATCATGAATTTCTGGTGGGATTAGGCAATTTTATTGACATCAGGAAGGGTCTATGGAGGTCAGAAGGTTAATGGCAGAGTCTTCACTATTTGATTCACTACATGATTTTCTGAAGCTGTATAAAATTGCCAAATAGTAAGCAAAATAAATATGAAAATGCTTCCTGGTACTGAAGAGGTTAATATATTTAGAAGAGTACGATAGAAGAATAGGTGATACAAATAACTATAATTACAGACAAGTGTGACTCAAGCTTTGTATGAGTACAAATTAATCAGAAAATGAATTCCTGGCAGTTATCAAGGAACATATATACATAAAAGACATCACACCTTGTGCATCCAATTTACAGTGATATAAAACTTCAACCAAATATATTTTCCTTGATTTTTCTATCACACTTCAAAATTAAAAACCTACCCACTTTTCACCCACTAATTCACCTAAGTACTTCTTTTAATTACTGGCCATATCACTCATTATCTCATATTTCTGGAGTCAGGTAAGCATTAGTGTAGCAGCAATAAGCTTCCATCGTGACTTGTGTGGGAATTACCCAGTGAACTTTACTATCCCCTTCCCCCGGCGCAGAAAAGATGGTCACATTCCTCAAGGTGGTTCCCTACTACCTGTGAGCCTCTCTGGCTATGGGCATAAAATCCAAAATCCATTAATCATACACCACAAAATCCTGACCACCTACTACAACCACAGCCTTTGTCTCCCTGGTAGCTACCTTCCCCCCACTCCCATAACTTTCTCTCACTATCAAATACTGTGCACTACATTCTTGTAACATATGATAACACTCTATCCTTCACCATGCTACTTTTTGTGGGAGAACCAATAATTCAGGTCCAAAACATTTTTATAAAATATGATGAAGCTCTCCATCCCTCAGCTTTTCCAGTGAAGATTTCATTTATCCATTATATACAAGTTAAACTCCATAATGTAAAGTACTAATAAGTAAAGATATATAAGACATAAATTTCAGAACTCCATCATATACAGGAAATGCACATAACTGAAAACTTTATCTAAAGAGAGAAATTCCTTTCTGGTAAGTCCAGGTGAAGACTGAGCAGATAGCAGAGAAAAATATTATCACCACCTTGTGCTTCTGCCATTGTCCCACCTCCTCCCAACATGACTGAAATGGGCCCAAATAATGGCTAATGTAAGGACAAAGTGACAGGTGGGAGGAGCAAGGCAGGGCCCTAATGACGCGCTGCCACACACCCACATTGTCCCCCCAGCCCGGCCTTCGCCACACTGTCTCACCATCAGCCTTTCCTCAACACATCCGTTATCTTCCCCATCCCAGACTAGACTCCACTGAGAACTTAACAAATGTATCCTGTGTCTTGTGTCTGTCAGAAATGGATCAATGACACTATCCAGCTACACTCTCCTTCCACAGTCTTACCACCTTCCTTTTCTAACATATCCAATATCTTTCCCATCCATTATTACCATTTCATGCAATGAAATGGTAATAACAATAAGGCATACTCTCCTTGCACATCCCATTCTTATATATTTACTATTTTTATGCATAAAAAATACATATCATTCTTTGCATCTTTCATATAAAGTTACCATTATATCATACAATTAATGGTATTTATGTGACATCAAGATATCTGATATCTGTTATGTGGGATGTGCAAGGAGAGTATGCCTTATTGTTATTACCATTTCATTGCATGAAATGGTAATAACAATAAGGCATACTCTCCTTGCACATCCCACATAACAGATATCTTGATGTCACATAAATACCATTAATTGTATGATATAATGGTAACTTTATATGAAAGATGCAAAGAATGATATGTATTTTTTATGCATAAAAATAGTAAATATATAAGAATTTTCCAGATATTCCTAAGTAATCATATTTCACAACTCAAAAAGCACAATAACTATGGATATAAGCTGATAAACTGCCAAGTGCCTGTAATAAAAACGTCTACTTTTGTAAGCAAACAACATCACACCAAAACACAATAAAAAAACATAATCTGAGCTTCAATACTAAATTTCTGATATAGAATCAAACAAAATGAAATAGAACTAAAATTTATCAAACGGCCAAAGTGCCAGAAAAGATAAGCAGCGGCTCCCTCCAGCGTCTGTCACGAACACTCTCATGATTAATGGTGGCTGCCCATCGTTTACCAAATGCCCTAACCCAACCCACCACTCTCCCTTCCCTCCCTCCCTCACTCTCCCTATGCCAGACTGCTTCTCTCTCTCTCTCTCTCTCTCTCTCTCTCTCTCTCTCTCTCTCTCCCCAGGACAGCAGCTGCCTCGATATGAGTGAAGTAATGAAAGACATAATGGTAATCCAGCCACACGGGAAACAATGGTGTAATGGTGTGGTTCCTTTATATAGATAGAGAACAAAGCTGCATGGTAAGGGGAATACGTGATATCCCTCTAATAATCTTCATATTCTTTGTTGGATTAAATCTGTAACTACATCAGCTACATCAGTTCAAATATCTATCTGTCTCTCCAGATCTGATGCCCATTCCTTAGCAATATCCTCCGGAAATAGCAATGGGAGAAGAATCTTAATGTATTCTTCTCCTTGCATTCCTGCTTTTCATGGCCATATCCCTTCATCCCTTCCTCTCGCACTCAAGCACCTCAACTCATCACTACAACTAAACAACAACCTTGCGTATCTCTACTGGAGGTACAATTGCTATGCATTTCTTAACTGATGATTCTGTGTACAGCTGAAGCAATATTACTTGTGATGTTAATAAAAATTAGTAATAAGAATAGAGAAGAAAGAATTCAATATACTATGGAGTCTTTAGTATTATACATCTCTCAATTTTTATTTGATACTATCTGTAGCTTATCACAAACAGCCTGATAAGGACAATAGATATGCTGTTGCTGTCCTCCCGTCATCTAACTTGGTGTAAATGCAATGCAATGTTTAGCTCCACCATGAGAGAACAGGACTCCTCTTTCATTGCAAGTATTTTGTCAATGTACTATAACACAGTAACACAGAGTGTGGTGAGATGGTGAAGGTCAAGCAAAGTGAGATAAAATGGTCCTGAAGACCTGCTGTGATGTGGAAGAGTCCAAGAGTCCATCCCAGCTACAAGTTAATAACCTGGTAACCATTAATCTCAGTGAAGTCAGGTTATCAAACTCACTTTAATCAAGTATTGAACCTCCTAGATTTTTTTCTGTGACCCCTTTTACAGCGGCCAAATAGAAGTCCTTATTGAAATTCATTACCTAAGAGTCCTTCATTTATCACCTGTCACTCCCTCCACAAAACCACTTATGCTACACTTAATGTTGCATGGATTTGCTAACTCTAATTCCTTAGCAACATACTTTCCTTATTAATTTCTTGACAAACTATATCTATTCTGTATTTATTATTTTTATTCAATATTAAAGAACAATTAAAAAGATGATGAGCTCTTATATCCATACAATTATGAACCTTACATATAACTATCCCAAGACCCAGCCTGTCCATTTGTCCTTGCCACCATGCTGCTTTTGGGTCTGAGTCTGCATTGTTGAAATACTTAAATGTGCCAGTTTTTGTTCAGTATCATCACCATTATTCTGTTCTGACGATGAATCGCATCTGTGAACTTATTAAAAAAACATAAAAAAATATAAAACTGGCTATGGAATTTGTGGTGTGGTGGTGGTGGACAAAGGTAACACAAAGGGGCAATCTGTGGGTGTGCCTGGCAGCTGCTGTCTCCACCTGAGGAGTGGCAGCTCCTATTGTCAGCCGCAGTACCCTCCACAATGCCTGTTTATTAACATTACAACACAGCACACCCTCTCCCACCCTCAGGACTCACCACTCTGCATATCTAATGTATGGTACTACTATATATTTTGTGCTACATGTATACAGCATTATATATCATATGCTGGTGCTGTGTCTCTCAATGCTGATATCTTTCCTAATCCACTGAAGTATTTTCTGTGATAGTAATATCTCTCTCTCTCTCTCTCTCTCTCTCTCTCTCTCTCTCTCTCTCTCTCTCTCTCTCTCTCTCTCTCTCTCTCTCTCTCTCTCTCTCTCTCTCCTTTCAGTTAACATGAGAGGTGCTACAAGTCTTCAGCATACACTAACAATCATGGCCAGCTGCATGAAGGTGATATTCTCATCTTTATCCTGAAACTCTTGAAGTAATGACTGATGATCCAAGATTTAAATAATCTCAACCTTAAAGCTTATTAAAGCATTAATCTACTGGTAAAGCAATGATTATATGGCTGTAGTTTTTCTCTTTCTTTTCTTCCATATTCAAAACTTTTCTGAGTATTTCCTTTCTCATATCAGCCAGTGACGAGACAATAACGAGTCATTGTAGAGTGTGGTTGCTTACCCCACACCACCTGGATACAACACATTGAGGGACTGATAGCAGAGTGAAGAAATAAAGCTGGGATGAACAAAGAGGAAAGGACAAAAGGACAAAACAGATGAACCATCCTCTAGATGAGTTCACAAAGATTCCTGCAATGAGGAGATAACTCACATTTTATGTTGATCATATGTACATACTTATGTATGTACAGTACTATGTAGATGAATCAGAATAACTCTGTCATTTTTTTCAACGTAAACATCTACCTTTCCCTTTAGGCAGCTGAGATAACTATCTCTTTTTCTATCATAAACTATATTCATGAGTGTAATAAACTGAAAAATCAAAATTGGCTCTGTCCTTTCTGTCTACTACATATATATTAATTTTAGATCCTCCATAATGCAGGGAACGAAAGCAACAACATATTTATATGCATACTTCCCTTTACACTTACAAGTATTTTCTCATATCTTATCTCTGCATTGCAGTCTTAGATAAGAAATAAATTTTTCCTTCTTATCTATCTGTGTATCTCCATTGCAGTAGCCAAGACTGAGCATCTCCAAATATGCTTATTTTCACAATGACAATGATTAATTCCCCCTTGTAAATCTTAGTCTTTCCTAACGTACTTTCCCAACTTTACTTTACTCTGTTTCACCAGTGTTATCACAATGATTTTGCCAGGAGCAGGTAAGTGAGCATGACAACTCTGCCAGTGATTGATGCTGTCACTCATTAATCAGTCTATACATTCTCTACTGGCATGACATGCTGGCTGGTCCACAGTGACGAGTAATTAACATCTTATATGTGGGTTACCAAGGATGACTTAGTGGTGTGGCATGTGAGACTAATGCAGTGTTGCTTGGGGGAAGTACAATACTGTTTTCTTACGAAATAACACTGCATAATATTTCATATAATTCGCAAATCACTCATAAGTACAATCCTCTCCACTTCTACTTAGCATTGTCTATGTATGAATCATCTGTTGTAAACTGTCAGCTTTCACTCACATCTGAAACAAATCTCATAAATCCTTACATCACCCTCATGCTTACTCATACTGACTTAAAGTGTCCTGGATACAAGCCTAATCAGGTGCAATGGTTAACTGCAGATGCAGACATTTCACACATTGGCAATGCTAAGTGTTGAACGTGTAAGTGGAGGGGATCATATCTCAAGCTGCCTGAAGCACTAATTCTTTCACATTCATATACTGTAATGCATATGGAGATAACTAAGAATTAAAAAGCAAAGTGTGCCACTAAAATAAAGCAACAACCTTATTGTACATTGCTATGCAAAACCTGATCATGTCATCTGGCCATTTCAGTTATTTCTAGTCAAGATTTCCTTCTGTGGTAGGAGGACTGCCTCACTGTACACTTAACAGCTAGCTTGAAAAAAGTACTGCTTGTTTTAGAGTGGGATGCAGTGAGAGGAGAACGAATTTCTCAGTATTTTGAGTCCCTATATAACTCCTATCACTTATGGCTTAGGTTTCTAGAGAGAAAGAAAAAGACTAAATGATGAAGATGATATCCAGTAGTGATGTGCAAGGTGTAATGTTGAGAGAAAGACCTGAAATGAGATGGAGAGACGGTGTGAAGAGTGTCATATGTCATATCTGTGCAGCAACGAAGAGGTGAATTAGTAATGAATGGTGAAAAGTTGTGAATGCATGAAGATCAGATCAGAGAAAGGATTTATTTCACTATGCATCACTTCAGAAAATCACACTCAGATTATGGGTATAAAGCCACCAAAAGTGGATATGTTCTTCAATATCTCCCAAATAGTGGCTACAGAGCCGCTTACCATAAAAAAAGCAAATGTCTCAACCAGTACACCATGAGAAAGCAAGGAAGAGAATGACGTAAGAGTAATGAAGCGATGGAAGGAGTACCAGACTTGAAATACACTCATTTTATCAGGAATAATGAACAAGCCAAGAGCAGCCAATTTCAGCATCAAACCAACCTTCACTACCAAGACATCCAAGAGTAAGGAGCATCATAATATATGACTGTATCTTCAGCAGATTGTCAACATGTCCAAGACAATGGAGGACAAATCTATGAAGAAATTTAAGCATTAATTAGTGAACTGACATTCTACAAAACCCATCTGTTACTCATTCTCATTACAAGACCCCACAACTGTACATCACAAACACAAATAGGCATTCATGAGCATACATTTGAGATTAACCCCTTCAGTACTACGATGCATTTTTACCTTGAATTTTTTGTGTGATTAGACAATTTTATTTACATTAGAAAGAGTATATGGAGGTCCAAAGATTAATGACAAGTCTTCACTATTTCAGTGCCCACATAAGTTTCTGAAGCTGTATAAAAAAGCCAAGTAGTAAGCAGAATAAATATGAAAACATGTCCTGGTAATGAATGGTTAAGATAAAGTTAGGAGCACAAGTTTTAGCCACAAATAGCCTTAAAACTCATCTCCGTGTGCACTGTTGAAACTTCGATTAATTACTTTCCTTACTCTAGGTTTCCATAGTTTATCTTCTTCCTATTTCCTCAGATAATACTAATCAACCAACCCAAAGAAGGGATGGCAAACGGGTGAGCTTTGCGTCAACTTCCTCAGCCCCGATTTGAGTGAGAGCTCACAGATTCATAGCTATGCACACAACCTTCTTTACCTTGGAGCCACAGTCTCAGCTAACATGGGAATAGCTATACAATGAAAACAATCTTTTTTCTCTCTCTAGAATTATAAACCTTCAGTCAATATGAGATGCTGCTGTTACATAAATGGCCATGTCATTAAAAGGCCCATATTCAGAAACTCTTTGCTCTCTTAACACGACTACTTTCAAAGGTCACAGAATTTATCAACTAGGTTCTCAAGAGTGTTTTGCCTATCATTAATGCAGAAATAGTGTTAAGCCCTCACTAGAACAGTACAAACACCTTTAAAAACCCATGTGCCTTCTAATGTATTCTGAAAGTAGTGAGGTTTGGCACATAAGTGTCTATGAATATGGCCGTCGTGGTACAGTGGAACCATGCGTGCTTTGGGATCCTAGAGGTCTCCAAGCGCACGGGTTCGAATCCTGTCCACGGTCCGAGTGTAGGTTGGGCTTCCTCACTCGGGGTAAGGGTTTCCTAGCGGGTGGGCTTTAAGATAGGAGGTAACCTAAAAAGTATCCCCTTTAGCCCATAAATTCCCGTGAAAAGCCCACATGGTATAAAAAAAAAAAAAAAAAAAAAAAAAAAAGTGGTCATTTACTACGATAGAGTTAGCCAGGACAATATCAAATATTTAGATAGTAAATCATGCCCTTATCTCTCCACATAAAAAGTGTAATGCTAGTGAACTTGAGGCATCACTATCACAGAAACAGTCACCTCTTAAAAATAAATCAAAGAATGTACACTAGTTTTTCAGCAATCCTCACTCTAATTAACTATTCATGACTAAAGCTAATGATGTAGGTAATGTAGGTGGGTTCTATAGATAAGTATCCACGTGTGCTGATTTAGCTATCAGTATCACGGGGCTTGCAGTAAGGTCCAGGAGACAGTCAACACGTGTATTGTTCTTAATCGGTTATAAAGAACAAATCAATCCTGCTAACTCAGTGTGTGTGTTCTCTCCTCAGTCTGGGTGCAATCCTTCTAAGGATTGTGGGTTAGTGTGGCTGCCAAATGTATGAGAGTGTAGAGTATGTGTATTAGTAGTGTTAGGTATTTTCCTATGTTACTATTGAAGTAATATTCCTATACATTGAGAGCAATAAAGCTTACCTGTCTCAACAATATCAATAAGACTAATAAAGCTTACCTGTCTCAACAATAAGACTAATAAAGCTTACCTGTCTCAGAGTCCACTGTAAAGTTGAGTTGCAGCCAGAGGTTGTCTTCAGGTTTCTCATCAATGGTAGTGTTGCTCTTTGGCTGAAAATATTAAGTAATTTTAGTAAAACAGAACACAATAACACAGAATATAATACTTAATTCCTGGTCCACATGATGAAAGTTTTGTTTGAGAATTGCAAGTCACAAATCTGATGTAAAGATATCAAATAATCTAAGTAAAACAGAATACAATAAAATAGAATAAAATGCCTAATCTCCACTCCCCATATTAGGCTTTGTTTAAGCTTTGCAAGTCTTGTGAATTCGTAGATGACATTTAAACATTCTCAGTTAAACAGAACAAAACTACTTAACCACCAATTTACATTAGACAAGTGTTGTTTGAGCATTGGAAGGTTAATGGTAATGAATTTGACAAGGACTAAAAGGAAGTGAAAATATAAAACATTTTCATTAAAATAACACAATTAAACAGAACAAAATCGATAATTAGTCCAATGAAAAGTTATTTGAGCAGTGTAAGTCTCATGCATTAGGAAGGAATAAAGGACAAAAGGCAGAAAGAATGATTCAGGGAAAATAATGAAATAAGCTCAAGGCATTATAGCACCATAAAGTAATTAATTTCAAGGGTGATAGCAATAATGACAGATAACCAGGGGAGGGATTGTAACTGACAGAAATTGATGGTTAGCTTTGATATCTGGCTATGGACTTTTCTTCCTTGACAGAAATTACAGTAATTCTATATTTGCGAGTTGCTCAACTTCTCACTTTATGATACACTCCTAAGATTGTCACAGAATCTACAGAACACAGTGGCCATTTCACAACCACAAGAAACAGAATATTGAGGCTGCTCTGCCATGGCCATCCTTTCAGGGAACACTTATGAAGGATGCAAGATATATGAGAAGATGTAAGGAGATAGATAAAGAGGAAGATAAAAAGATAAACAAATTGCTCTTAGTGCTATATCAAGTGTGTCGATGCTCATATTCAATGGAAATTGTTCATCAAAAGGGGATATAAGATATCTGAGGAGACATCAAAATACATTAGGCTAAACTACATTACACACAGCAAACATTCTTAGATATTGCTATCCTAAAGTGCTAAATTGTCACTTTGCTAATATAAAGATGGAAGTTGCTTATGCAAAGATCTCTGAGGAACATGCAGACATCACAATATATTAAAAAAATTTATATTACACACAGCAAACATTCAAAGGTCTTACTATTACAGAGAACTAAATATCTAGTAATATCTGCATACTGATGTTGAAATGGAAATGATTCAAACAAAAGTATACATAATTAAGGTTTCTGATGAAGATATATCAGGACATGCCAGACAAGCCTTCATTACACACAGCATACAAACAGGAATAGTATCAGGTGGCAACCATGAAGGATTGTAAATAGAGAGAGAGAGCAGTGAACACACCTTCTTGCCATGGTCCTTGTCCTTAGAGGGAGAGTCAGTATGGCTCTCAGTTCCATCATCTTCATACACTTCCCGTGGCACACCAAGGTCGACATCCTGCTTCCACAGAGCCTCGATAAGCGCCAGGTCCTGAAAAATATTGCAATATAAGGAAATGCTCATCAAAACTTAAAGAATATAACAAAAAGTACTCAGTTGTTTGTAATGTGATATTTGAGCTGTATATATTGAGTAATAGGATGAATAGACACAGAATTAACCCCTTCAGTACTATGACGTGTTTTCATATTAATTCTGCTTACCATTTAATGATTTTATACACCTTTAGAAACTTATGTGGGGATTGAAATAGTGAAGACTGTGGCAATTAATCTTCTGACCTCCATTGATTCTTCCTAATGTAAATAAAATTGTCTTATCACAACCAAACTTGTAGTAAAAATGTGTGCCAATACTGAAGAGGTTAAGACAGGCAACTGAAGCATCAATGGATGGATGAAACCATGAATGGGAGTGAAAACAGGAAAGAAAATGAAACTGAAGATTTAAGTTAAAATTATCTAAAATTTTAGCATAACATGGATATAAGGTAAAATACACACCAAAAAAATTTAAGAATAAATATAATGATGATGATAACAGTAATAATAATAAACAGCAGCAGTAACAACAACAACAGGAGTAGTAGTAGTAGTAGTAGTAGTAGTAGTAGTAGTAGTAGTAGTAGTAGTAGTAGTAGTAGTAGTAGTGGTGGTGGTGGTGGTGGTGGTGGTGGTGGTGGTGGTGGTGGTGGTGGTGGTGGTGGTGGTGGTGGTGGTGATGGTGAGTAGTAGTAGTAGTAGTAGTAGTAGTAGTAGTAGTAGTAGTAGTAGTAGTAGTAGTGGTGGTGGTGGTGGTGGTGGTGGTGGTGGTGGTGGTGGTGGTGGTGGTGGTAGTAGTAGTAGTAGTAGTAGTAGTAGTAGTAGTAGTAGTAGTAGTAGTAGTAGTAGTAGTAGTGGTGGTGGTGGTGGTGGTAGTACATGTAGTAGTAAAAAGAAGATAAAGAAAAAACAAGAAAAAGAAAAAAAAAGAAACAAAAAGAAAAAGAAACAAAAAAGATAAATATGAAACAAAGAGAAGAAAAAGAAAAAGAAAAAAAGACGACAATGAAGATAGTGATGATACAATCTGAAAAATCACAAGAAAAATACACATAGATATGATTTGACCTGTAAACAAAAATAAATTTAAGAAATTATAAAGTGATGAATTGCTACACTTTTACAATATATATATATATATATATATATATATATATATATATATATATATATATATATATATATATATATATATAATGGGTTTCCTTCATCATATGTTCAATCACGACGTTTCACCTTTGCAAAAAGCATTATCAGGTGTTAAAATAAAAATAAAAAGAATTGAAAATCAAATTAAAAACTGAGTTAATACAATTATATACAAAACTAAAATAAAAAAATTAAAACAAACAATAAATATGATGGCAATACACTACAGAGAATACACAAAAAATATGCGAACAAAACGGCAAAGCCATTGTTAATTCCCTCTTCACTACTATTCCTCTTGATCATGATCACGCCTAAGCAACGACGAGTCCTGAATCCGGCGGTCACTAACCACGGTAACCAGGGTTAGCAACGCGTCGGCTACTAACCTCCGGCGTGAGATCATCTGAGAGATTGTACTGATGTGAGGAATCTGACAGCAGGTGGCTGGGCTGAGTGGCGGGATCTGCTGCAGGCTGGTGGTGGTCCGGGGTGTCTGCTGAAGGCGGTGAAGGAAAGGAAGTGTGGGAGTTGAGAAGGAAAGCTTGCACGGGTGACCGCTGCGGCGGCCAGCTATAGCGACCCAAGGCATTCAGATCCTCCAGAACTGACCGCTGGTAGTCAGCCAGAATTCGATCCATATTCTTAGGGTGAAGATCAGAGCCCATGATCATAGGGGAGGACGGGCGGGCGTGACCCAGCGATGACCCAAGGATGAGGTCATGGGGCAGGTCTGCGAGGGGTGCGGTTCCCAGACTCCCCAACAAACTGTCAGGGTCCCCGCGCAGCAAACTCAGCAATAGCACCAGCTGCAAGACGCGCTCGTCCCGCAGGAATTTTTTCCGCGCGTACAGCAACATTGTGGCACGTGTCTTGGTGCGTCAATCACAAACGTCAAACAGAAAGTCACTCACTTCACTGCGATGAAAACTAGATAGCAGCGCTCACGTCAAAAGTCTGCTGTGTTTATATCTAGATTGAGTACTGTCACCAAGGCGGGGTACAGGTTGTTCTTCCTGTCATCATCACAGTGCATCACATTCAAGTTTCCTCTAACATTAAGTCTGCTGTCGTTTTTTTTTTATTACTATTATTATTATTATTATTATTTCTGATAAGTAACGGAGCAGCACTTCACTATATATATTGGGATTTACTCATGTACATATATCCTGAAATTCAAAAGAAAAGTTATATTGTCATCAAACATAACACTGACAGGCTGCACTTCAGTTTCCTTCAGAAGGAATACCATCGGTGTTAACATAATGTACGACCGACCATTCTTGTATGGTCATAAATCGCGAGAATTGTACGCACACTCTTGCCTTAGCATCTCCATCTGTCTCATTTTCCTTATCGATACGTGGTGAGCATAAAGCAATTTAGCTTATGGAGAGAGAGAGAGAGAGAGAGAGAGAGAGAGAGAGAGAGAGAGAGAGAGATTGCGTAGTGTATTGCGATTGATTACACTTCCACTGCTTACAGGGAATCAAATCACTGATATCATATATCATAACACATGCTAAACAAAATAGAGCGTTGTTAAGACATGTTGCATGACGCTCAAGAAATGTGTTCCAATACATAGTTGATCACTGTTTATTCCATCACACTCCACTCTTTTCACAGAACACAATCAATTCGTCACGCTAAACAATCACAAAGGCAAACGTAAGAAGGGATACGATCCAATATCTGACATAGTTTGTAAGGCGATAGATGAGAACACATTGCTCTACCCTTCAGTTCACACTACACCACACATGAGCAACGCGTATGGTCACAACACTCCCAATACGTAAGTGAATATGCGAGATTGCGTATCAAGTAAGAAGTTGGCAGACGTTCTCATGTGACTCTCACTACTGCTCGCTCAAGACTAACGGGAGAAAAGCCGTGTCGCTCAGTGCCACTGCGCTAACTGACTGAGAAGCAGCGAGTATGGTAGTGGCAGTGGTGCATTGGTCTAGCTAGTGTGGCAGACTCAAGTGAGCAAGGGGCGGCATGCCCGGCTTAGCGTGGGAGGGACAAAGCGCTGGCAGGTACCCCGAGGTGACACACACACACACACACACACACACACACACACACACACACACCTGTTTTCCTCTATACTAGTATATACTGCACACTCCCACACCGTGACACCATCTCCGCATTAACTATCAAGGACAGTGCATCTTTCTATCCACCACATCCCAACGTGCATGGGTACTGGCATGTGCGATTCCCAATAACTCACTTGAACCATCCCCCCACCCTCATGCACCACCTCACTGCCGCTACGAATGTTAATCCCTTACAAACATGATGCCTCTTATAGCGAAAAAAAATCCGGGTGTTGAAATTACAGTAGTCATAAGTATTGTTACTCTTTCTTCATAGTAGTAACAATAGTTCTGAAATATAATTAACTTCCCACACAAAAATGACACTTTCTTGATACATATAGCTAAACATAGCTTTAACATTTTATGGTTACGAGAAAGGCAATCCATCTCAGCTCTCATCATAAACCAGCAGAAAAGAGGTCCAGCTAATCAAACACAACTTGGGACGCGAGCCAACCATTGTTCAGTACCACGGAGGTACTTGGGGTTCTTTTTTTTATTAATAAATTTTCTTTCCACTGATGTACAAACACACACACATACACACACCGCGTAGTGTAGTGGTTAGCACGCTCGACTCACAATCGAGAGGCCCGGATTCGAGTCCCGGCGCGGCGAGGCAAATGGGCAAGCCTCTTAATGTGTGGCCCCTGTTCACCTAGCAGTAAATAGGTACGGGATGTAACTCGAGGGTTTGTGGCCTCGCTTTCCCGGTGTGGAGTGTGATGTGGTCTCAGTCCTACCCGAAGATCGGTCTATGAGCTCTGAGCTCGCTCCGTAATGGGGAAGACTGGCTGGGTGACCAGCAGACGACCGACGTGAATTACACATAATGAAGATGTTACAGCACATAATGTGCATAACTTTAAGAAAAAATTAGATGAATGGAGATATGGAGACGGCACTATGAGCCCCGCTCCAACCCTGTATAATACAACTACTTGTAGGTAACTACTATAAGTAAATACACGTGTGCGCGCATTTCCGCTGTCCTTCTCACATTAGTTCCCAGAAACGTACGCAAGGCAAACACACACACATTAGTTTTTCCTGTTTCACATTATAGTTCGAGGTTAGTATCATGGCATCTCTCTTCCTTTATTCTAAGTTTTTGTTACTCGACTTTTAACTCTGCATTTCTCTACATACACAGATGATAAATTGTTACTTTCCCTCAATTCAGTTATTTTTGCTCATGTACATACTTTTTATTTTATTTTATTTTATTTTTGTTCCTTATAATATTATCCTACTCACTACTTGCCCCTTCCCTTTATTTATTTTTCTAACTTTTTGGCTGGTCTCCACGCTTTCACCCACCCACAACAACGCAGTCCGAGGCTTGCGTCACAAGCTCAGCAGGGCGCCCACAATCGATGTACCCTTAGACTTGTTTTAGAGCATTCCCACTAGCTCCCAAAGTCATCTGCAAGTTGTCTAATTTATATAATGAAAAGTGTATCAAGGCAGACTGGACTGATAATTATTTACCATTCATAAGAAAAATTGTCTGCTTATAAAATGTGTGTATAGTCAGTGATCACTGGCGAGGTAATTCAGTTTAAGTAAGCTTGCTTCACGCCTAGCTTCAGTAAAATATATGGTGCATGGGCAATACAAGTTACAGCTTATAATTTTTATTGAATCAATTTAATATTTTTCTTTGTGGCACTACAAATATCATTCATCAGAATTTCAACTATATGAATACTATATGTTCAACAATCTGAATTTTTTAGTAAAAGTACCGAATTCAGTTATCAACATAACTTAATGACAATTATACTTGGAAGATTTTATTTTAAGTTTATTCATCACAGCTCTCTTTACAAAACTATAAAGCAAATATCACAATTATAACTGTCAAGACAATAGTTTACTTAATGATGCTGTTCTTGAAAGGCAATTGAATTTAATCATCTAAATTATACTTGCTAGATTGTAAATCAAATGTTACAATCAATTACAAATCAATTATGAAAAAATAAATACTGATAAAAATACTGCTAAAAAAATTTCAACACCAACTTTCAAGAATGATGGAAACTGACCTAAATTGTTACCAGAAAACCACACTTTCCGAAATCACAATAAAAGGTGACAAAAAATAAACACATTTAAATATAACTGTATCCTAAGGAAAAAAAATTACGAAGAAAAATTCTGTTCAGACCAATCACAATCTAAGAGCTTAATGTTTCACTGTTTTAGGAGGAACATTGTTCCACAACCTTTGCTTTAAAAAAAAAAAAACTGAACCTGGATAAAAATTATCCTAAGCACAAAATTCTGAATGATTTGCACTATCATTGGATGATGTTTAAGTCAAATCAAGTGTAAATAAACCAAAAAAGTAAATAAATAAAGCAAAAATTAAAATTAAGGGTACATCAAATTTCATATTTCTACATAAAAATCCATAATGTTACAGACTGAACATAGACAAAACCTTCCTGTGCTCCACAACACAGGAGACATTTTACATATACACAAAAAAGTTAAGATAATTCCAGCCTAGGGAAGCGTATGCAGATCTTGGAGTATTCCTTCCCACTATCCCAGGACTTGGACTTGGCTTTAAAGTGTTTCAGATCCTCATTATGTTTGGGATCAACCATCCTCACATAGTTGCAGGGTGTGCACAGCTCTGAGTATTTCTTAAAGAAGGCATTATAACCTCCTTCCAGCAAGTACACTTCAGGAAAATGAAGAGCAGGATAATTTTTCTTGTTGGCAGTACGGTCAATCTGCCGCAGCAGCCGCTGTGCTTTGGGTCCTCTTTCTGTAGAGAACTCACAATGAAATACCATGATGTGTCTTAGTTCTTCCTCGCTAGCAATGAATGGAGCATTTTTCTTAGCTTTCAGGTGCTCAGACACTAACTCTGGCAAGTGCCACATTTCTGCTCCCTTTATGTGTCCTCCATCATATTCATATGGGTACCTGCAGTCAATGATTCTGCAGGAGGCAAGTTTACCATTGTACTTGCCCTTAATAACATCTGCTAGAGTATGAACACTTATAGACCAAAGGTCAGAGTGTTTCCTTATCTCAAGAACAGGAAGCAACAAAGCCTTAGAGAAGTCACCAGTGAGATTCTCTTCATTTTCAAAACTTCTGCTTAATGCCTTCATTACGGTGATGTGGGTTTCCAAGACCTTTGGGTCAGAGAATGAGCTGGATGCATCCAGCTCCCCAAGTTTACTTTCTACAGTTCTGGCACCCCATTCTGAATGTGATCGTTTTAAGGGATACACATTCTCTTTGCCTGCCATAGGTTTATGAACCTGAGAAAAGGGATGATGCTTGACAGACAGACAGGATAGGGTTTTGGGTGGTGAACACAACTTATCCACATGTATGGGGGAAGGTAAGAATTCCTGATCTTCATGTGTCACTTCATTCATGAGCTCTGTCATCACAACTGCATCATCTTCATCAAGGATGAGTGATGAACACCCTTTGAGAGGCCTTTGTCCTTCAGCTTGAGCAGGAGATAATGAGCCTGTGGCTGTGGTAGTCTTTTTGCTACTTTCAAAGTGCCCACTGTCATGAGGTGATGTATCAAAATCATCTGAGATAAAATCCTGAGAAGAGAAGGCAAGCTTCTGGTAAGGTAACATCATCTTACATTTCTTTTTAAGAGGACTGGAATCCACGCTCCTATTCATCACATTCTGAATTTGTTTTAAGGGACCAACATTACTGCAGGAAGGAAGACTGGCTAGAGAATATGAGGAGACAGAATTTTCTTGCTTGAGTTTGGATGTAACTTTGTGGTGCCAAGGATTGAAAGCAGGTCCCCTCATGCTGGGCTCAAAGCTGGAACCATGGTTGTCTGGCAGTGAGCAATTTGAAAGTTGAGTTGAGCCAAAGAGGCCAGACTGAGACTGAGGCACGTCACAAATACTGGTGGAGAGTAACAGTTGTCTGTATGAAGTGGAGAGAGTGTCATGATGGGACAAAGCCATGTTTGACTTGGGTGAGAAATCATCTTCACTAAATTGAAGCTCACTGTCATACATATCTTGGGCATTCATGGTAGTATTTCTTCTTTGTTTGTCCAGCTCTACTTAACCTAGTCAGATGTTCAAAGCCAGTTATTCACTTCTGCCTGAGTTCTTGCAAGCCCTTGCTGTACACTCTTGTGCCTTGAAAGCAATATTACAATTAAAACTAACTTCACTACACAAATCATTGTTTTTTTCCTCTGATTATATTTCAGTCATATGAGGATAAATTTTCTTTTATTAAACTTGGTGAATGTTAAATGAAACCAGCTTCATATTTCATATACATTACCCAAAAGGTTTTCTTGAAAAAATCCTTAATAGGATTAATAGTCTAATCAGATCTGTTACATTAAAGCAGTGGCTCCCAACCAGTAGTACGCATACCACTAGACATAAGGAAGGCCTTCCAGGTGGTACAGGAACACTTTAGGGATCATATGCAATTTTTGTTTCATTAAATTAATCAATTTCTCAAAAATCATTGCTTTACCCAAGATGATCTGGCATTGATCAACTGGTGAATAATAAACAGATGCATCTCTCACATTATATTGAGTTGTGTTCCTTGTTAGTTCATTTGTGTGTTCTATTTGTGAATAAATTGATATTTGCTGGAATTGAGTTTTCTGGAACCAGGTGGTACGTGGGGACTCTACGGCATCTCCAAGTGGTATTCACTCAGGAAAGGTTAAGGAACCACTGCATTAAAGTAACTAGTACATAAACACAAAGAAACAAAAAGTGGAACTGAAATCCAATATATCTTGCCCCTTTTCCTCTCGTCCATTGCCTTACCCTCCCACTCCTGTCCTCCCATGCAGTGTGATCAATCACGCTAACAGACAGCACTCATGCAATACAATGGTGCACAAGTAGACACAATGGCACTCAAAGGATGGACTCATAAATCTCATGAAGTACAATGACAGGATGAGTGAAACGTACTACAGGGAGTCTCAATCCACGGTGCTGTTCATCTGCCTCTGCTGTCACACCACAGACTACATTCCAATCACACACCACACCACATGCCCCTCAACACCCCACACCAAGTCTAGCCCAACACATCAAATGCAACAATACACCACAATCCAACATCTAAGCAACACCACGCCAAACCTAAGTCTCACCTTACCTTACCTCACCACAGCACATCACCACGTCAAGCACACTTCAAAGAACACCGCACCTACACCACGCCGCGAGCACACCAATCACCACACTTACACACCACACCACGCCAGTCTCGGTAATTCTATGCCCCACAAACTTAATATTCACTCAACCTTACCCACACTACTTAACAAGATGACCAGCATGACTCACATGCACATGAAAACCAAAGTATAACCAAGTCGCTTTACACTAATCCCCTCTGGTTATGACGAGAGAGCGGCCGCGTGGATCAAATCTTTGTCTTCTCATAACATTAACAACTGTAACAGAAATATTGACTGCCAAGGGATACTGGTCAAACTAACAAGTCCTTATCTACCATCATAATAACCTACGACAACACGAAGCTCATTGAAATTTAGAAAGATAAATCAGTCGTATCACTAGCAGTACCTTCTTCCACGTCCTCTCTCTCTCTCTCTCTGGCCAGGATCAGTTATCCTTCACTTTCCATAACTGTCCAGCGATTAACCTGACCCTTATCTATCCTTACTATAACCAAGGACAACACCAAGCTCATGAATACCTGGAAAAATAAAGTTATTTTTCATATTACCTACCAAGCTCTTACACACGTCTTCTAAGTAGCGCTCTCTCTCTCTCTCTCTCCATGGCGATAGGAGCGCGTGTCCGTATGCGTTACCCAAACATTCGACCCATAGAATCGTTCAGAAACTGTCCACCTACTACTGTACACCAACAAATATGTAAAAATCGTTAAATACATAATGTGATGAGTTTTAATAATAACGGCCTCAAGTTTCAAGAGAACAAGTAAAAAGAACGACTAGGTGTGAATTATGAAGAAACTCAATTTTCATGTGTTTCATTTCTATAAGAACTCAATCAAAACTAATTAATTGTAGTTCTCTTTCATTAGAGTAGAAATAATCCACCACCATTTCCTTTCCCTTTGTCTCACGTGCAACGCCTCACTCAAGGGCATTTAAAATCAGCTGGGCATCTCTCTCTCTCTCTCTCTCTCTCTCTCTCTCTCTCTCTCTCTCTCTCTCTCTCTTATACCCACATCGTAGGTATTCATAAATGAAATAAATAATGAGTCATTTTAACAAAAGTAGGTAGGTAGGTTACTGCGTAGCCAGCAAATATTTTTATCAACAAATATAACTTGTTTTTCATCACAGTTTACATGAGAAAAAGATATACCAGGAACACGATTAGACAGTATAAAATTTTAACGGAACACACTCAGGAATGAAATCGTACCTCAGAACCACAAGTATTTCACGTAAGACGCCAGCGAAGGAACATTTACGGTGCAAATATACTCCTGGGTTGCCTTACTAAGCTATTGCCGAAGCGCAAGTTTATTTTCAAGAGTTGTATACAAAGTCACTGACCCAGATAGTTGAAAGTTGGGGGGTTTTTAGAAGCAAACATCACATTAATCCCTCCCTCAACTCAATATGTACTTACCCTGCCAACGCACTATAAAATAGGATATCAAAACACACACACACACACACACACACACATTAAGTAGGGAAGTGAAACGCAAGCAGTTTTAAAATGAAAAGCAGAGAGAGAGAGAGAGAGAGAGAGAGAGAGAGAGAGAGAGAGAGAGAGAGAGAGAGAGAGTCATGATTACTAAGCCTACAAATATCCAACATAACGAGGGAAGAACAAAATCTCCTCTCTGTAAATAAT
Organism: Portunus trituberculatus; assembly: GCF_017591435.1. Lineage (NCBI taxonomy): Eukaryota > Metazoa > Arthropoda > Malacostraca > Decapoda > Portunidae > Portunus > Portunus trituberculatus. The sequence goes on along the minus strand of NC_059279.1, from coordinate 5,433,980 downwards.
ATCATTGGTTCACACTTGCCACAAATTCGCTTCTCATAAATAATAATAATAAAAAATAAAAAAAAACTAAGGGTAGAGAGCCAGTGTACCCTATTAACTTGATGAGGCTGAGGAATGCAGGTTTGAACACACAAACACACACACACACACACACACACACACACACACACACACACACACAAAGGAAAGTCAAGTTGAAGCTGGAAAGAAGCGGTAAATACAGAAAAAAATAAAAAAAAAAGTGGCAAGGGGAGTGAATGATAGACGGGATGGGAGGAGGAGGAAGCGGAGGAAGAAAAAGGGGATAGAAGAGGAGGCATCTGGTCACAGTGATATTACCGGCCCACTACCTCCTCCTCCTCCTCCTTCACCATCACCACTTCCACCTCCTCCTCCTCCTCCTCCTCCTCCTCCTCCTTCACCATCACCACTTCCACCTCCTCCTCCTCCTCCTAGCCTTCGTACTCTATGAGAATCGATGTGTACAGAACGGCACCCAATCTCCGCGCCACGGCACTCATTCTTGCCACGCCCAGCCCTTCTCAAGAGTGCGTCGTGCATAGTGCCTCCCTGCGACACACACACACACACACACACACACATTCGTAGCCCCAACATACTCGATTTTGGCGGCATCTAAGGGGCACTGGCCTTGCTTCGCCCTGGCCAGGGAACGTTCGTTATGAGATTTGGTGTACCGAGGCCAGTGAACCCTTACCCGGATGACGGAGGGAAGAGGACGAGAGGGACGAACAGGGAAAGAAAATTAGAAAGTCCACTTGCATCTCAGACGGTAAAAAGGAAGGAACTGACAGATTAACAGAGAAGAAACGGAGTGATATATTGAAGAGTAAATGTAGTGAGTATGTGAGTGAGTGCATAAATATATCAAAGAGAAAGAGATCAAGTGTAGGTATGATGTGAAGAAAGGGGGAAGAAAAAAAACAAAAAACGCTATCTCGGGGTACGTTTGCCTTGTTTGGTTAGGTTAGATTAGGTTAGGAATGAGAAGAGTAGAGAACGAGAAGGACAAGGAGTGGGAGAAAAAAAAGTGGCTTACATCTTCCATTGTTTTCAAGTCGTGAAAAAAGAAAGGGGATAATAATAACAAAAATAATAAAAGCAGGGTACATTTACCTTGTTTAGTTACAAGGTCAGACTGGTTAAAAGGTGACACATCTATTCACTTCAGTTATGTAAAGGACAGCCACTCGTACTCACAAAAAATCGATCGATGTTAAAGTGTCACGTTTATGAGTGGCGGGTGGACTCGGTCATGACTCATCTTTGGCATTTCTGGCGCGTGAACTGTGGCTATTTCCCAGGGCGAGTAAAGTCTGAGAAGAAACTTTTGCCGCCACGACGACTTAACATGGGATCAAAAGGCACACAACTAAATAATGGCAATAAGACAGAGCTCCACCCATGAACGATACATTGACTGTGTTGTTACTTATGTGCCAAGAGTGAATTATACGGGAATTAGTTTCGCCGCTGAATGACACTATCAGTAGTAGGCAAGAAAATGTCATCCGAATAAGTAGTTTTATCTTTCCAAGTTAAGGTGTGTTGTTAAATTTGATCAACTCCAATTATAATATTACTACAAGGCATGCGCACACGCTTCACCCTGCTACCCTCATACCAGAGCCACTGCCTCTTGTTGCTAGTGACGCCAGCAATATGTAGGGTTAAAAATAAAGAGACAATGAACTTGACCAAGCTTCCCCTTCGCTTCTCAACGCCATGGCACACACCATCACCATCACCACCACCACCACCGCCACGCCTGTCGGAGATATTTCCACCACCTGTTACGTTCATAAACATTGTCCTCTGTGGAAACTTGAGTGGACAAAAGCTCTTGCATTATTTATACACACAAGTTGACTGAAAGTTTATTCGCCACCGTTAAACAATAAAATTAGTACTTGTTTTCTTGTATAATAAAAGCCAAAAGGAAATAACGTACCACGAAGAATGAGTAAATGATTACAAGAGTAGCATCGGCATTCAGCACCGAGCGCCAAACCTGTCTTAAGTGTAATCATGAAGAACTGCAGTTATAGGCATCTACGAGTAAATTATTTTGCCCTGTTTGATTACAAGAAACTTATTGAAATAAAGTTCAACGTCTTAAGATCAAAGATAAAGTGATATATAGTCACTTAGATATAACAACTTGATTCCATAATCTTTTCAGCAGTAAAGTGATACTTGTCAATCTTTGGTCGTTATTAAAATCACCCGTGTGAATTCCTAAAACACATGTCATGATTTACCTACACAGGAAGGCTCAGAATGAATGCATTGTTTAGTGATGTGAGACTGATTTGTTGGTGACGCTACAAGCCACGTGACAGCACGATGCCAGGAGAGGCGACCAGTGTACAGGGTGACGCCAAGCCAGCCCTCCCTTCTCCGTCAGCCAGCCAGCTCGTGCGTGACGCAATTTCCCCCTTGCCTGCGTCCCATGCCTTCCCTGCCTGAGCTCACTGCTACCCACCCCCCATGTCACCTCTGTCCTTCTGTTCGTTATAGAGAGAGAGAGAGAGAGAGAGAGAGAGAGAGAGAGAGAGAGAGAGAGAGAGAGAGAGAGAGAGAGAGAGAGAGAGAGAAAGGAGGAGTTGAAAGAGCATATTGCAACCGCGTCGCAACACAGCCTACTCCAAGGTCACACTCCTTGCAACACTTTTTCTCTCAACATCGCTTACAGAACACACACACACACACACACACACACACACACACACACACACACACACACACACACACACACACACACACACACACAGGATGTAGTTAACACGTAGCTAGTGGAAGAAGTTTTTTTTTTCCTACACTCGCTATAAACGTACATATACAAACGCACTTCTTTCCTTAACACAACTTGGAGACAACCTGGCTGACCTACAACTAAGTAGAACACGTTGACCTGCGACCTCCTTGTGACCCTTAACGGAGGAGGAGGAGGAGGAGGAGTGTCACAAAGGAAGAATAAATACCAACATACGTGCGATCCCTTTTTGTGGTTATTTATACAATCTACGGTAAGACACCGCAGTAATAACGAAAGAGGGCGAAAAAGGAGGAGAAAGATAAAGTGCTCATGCCATAGCTCTTCTTATGACAAAATGATATCAACAACCCAGCGCTACATAGAGCAAGTTGCAATCAAAGCTTCTTCACTTGCCACTTGAAGGTTGTTGGATGGCAGGCACTCCAACTTGTACCTCTTAGCCTCTCCCCTGCCTCTCCTTCACCGCTGCCTGGTATGACGGGCCAAGAAGGGTAGAGGGGCCGTCCACATTAATATTCAATGCTCGTGTAACAAAGCTCGTAAAGAGAACCGCCACTCTACATTCAGCCTGACATAGGTAACAACATTGTGTACTCCTCATGGCACCTCAGATTCAAGTGGGTGTGGCACAAGTGAACTGCAGACCAGATTCAAGAGAGGAGTGGAGTGTCTCGAGTCTTGGTCCCGCTGAGGCCTGTCAGTGACCAACAAACGTTTGCATCAACGTAAGGCAAGGAACGGGTCTGGCCAGATGGTGAATCAGATGAGGAGAGGTTGCCAAGAGCTGCTCACTTCTTACTAGTTTCACTAGGGACACCCACCCACCCACCCACCAATCCACACACACACACACACACACAGCTCTCCATCAGATTACTGTAGCCTTTCTGTGCTTTTAGTCTGAGTGACATTAACCCCGAGGCTTTCGACCCTAAATATTTGTCGTGTGTGTGTGTGTGTGTGTGTGTGTGTGTGTGTGTGTGTGTGTGTTCACTCAAAGCTTTATAAGGCGTTACGTTCGAGCAACACTTGACATTAATGGTGTGCTTTCACTAAACCTTCCTTCCCAAATGGTGAACAGTGAGGCAGATAAGAGCTAAGACTGGTGGCAAGGAGGCGGTCAGGTCGGGAGAGAGGGAGTTCCTACATATCGAAACACACCCTCGCTTCGCCTCCTTCCGGGCCAGCACTGCTGCTTCGCCTCGCCCAAACATCAGTGGCCGGTGCGTGCCGAGGCGCCTTGCAAAGTCTCTGTCCCGGCGGTACAGTGGTACAACGGTGGTAGTGGGCGGCAAGGGTACAGATGGCAGAGAGGGAGGACAGTTAGGTCAAGGCGCCACAGTGACGGGACTACTGCCACGAGGCCAGTGACCCCAGTGTTTTTGTGGCCCCCCGCCACCCATCCCCGCCCACACCTGGCTGCACGCTCTGTGACACAACCGTTCCCAACGCCTTTGGGAGTTCCCTCCCCATGTTGTTCCCTTGCAGGCATGACGCACAGCCACCCTCACGAGGCATTCACACCAGGGAGCGGCTGCAGCGGGATTTCTGCCGACAGGTGTCATGGACGTATTGACCTGCCAGTGGTGATTCGCCCACCCAGCATCACAGAGCCCCTTCCTGTTGCCACTCTTGAGTTACGAGCAAAAGGTAGCGTGTGTCAAGGAGCGACACTCACGCATAACGCAGTCTCAACTCAAAAAACAGTAATAACTGACGTGTATACAACGTGGCCACCAAACCGTCACAAGGCAAGTGTTGGGAGAGACAAGTGTGCCAGGTGAGCGGCGAGGACCGTATAATACCACTCCAGTAGCAACAGGTGTCAGGCACATCTGCTCGCCCTCCTACTGATGCTGTTATTCTCATTACGTCAATCATAGAAAAAATGACATCCACGTGAATAAGACACCGATCTAGTTTACCAATGTGAGCAGCCACAAAACACCACCGCCAACACCATGCACCCACCAACATTTGGCCCACAACACTTAATCCCCAAATAACTCATGACGGATTAAGATTGGAAAAATGATCATTGACAACACTATGATAAACTGACACTGCTCGATGAATAAACTACGAGCCGACAAACAACATAAACTAAGCATGTCAGTTGGTGTTACTTGAGTGTTGGTGGCAGGTGATTTCCTCTGCGCACCTGTTGCCCGGGTGAGATGGGGAGGACGCGAGGTGGTGGTGAAGGGGGAAGGAAGAGTAAAAGTAGGTGGTAAGAAGTTTCGCCACCACAATCATTCACAACCACCTGTTCCTCGCACTTTCCTTCGCGCCTTCGATTTGCTTGCAGTCCTTCTTCACTCAGTCACTTAGGGGTGTAAAAAGACAACACACAAACATACTGTGACCCAGTTTTCCCATACAGTAAGACAGGAACCACTCTTTGCCATGTTTGCTCTCATCTCTACATATTCATCAACAAAAATACGATAACAAAAATAATGCGACCCACTACACTAACACATATGACAGTCACGAACAAGGACGCCGCTCCCTATCTTGTCTGCTATCTCACCTATCTCACTTGCTTACACACACGCATAAGAAATATTTACAAACATAGTGTAGCCCAGTTAGCTTGAGGCACGCCAAGACAGGAGCTGATGAGCCGCTCCCCTGCCTCGCTCTATCACCAGCATCACCAAACACGGTATCACACAGCCACCACTGCTAACGTGACCTCTGGAGACACCGCACTTTCACACACTTCATTAACCTGGCGACACAAACAAGTTCGGATCTCTCTTATACATGAGAGTGAAGGAGGAGGACGGACTGACATGACGGACTAATCACCACCTTGTGAATCCCTCAACTCAAATGTCAAACCGCACGTGTTACTTAAAAAAGCATGGACATTATACATAAACACGAATGACCAAGGTACATACAAATATTGCTTGAAATCGCTTGAACTTATATAATTATAGTATATGTATAAAAACCTGACATTCAGATCACTTCAACATCATAAACTTCTGCACATAAAAAGAGTTGCACAGTGCAGCTCCTCCATGTAACTATTCACAAGCAAAAATTATATCAATAAATTAAACAATATTTTTTTCTGGTTTTAGTTTTTTACAGAAACCAAGCTTTAATTCAATTTCCATATTTGGAATTTTCAGTAGTCTCTCTCTCTCTCTCTCTCTCTCTCTCTCTCTCTCTCTCTCTCTCTCTCTCTCTCTCTTCAGTGTTTCACTTTTCAACAGCTAAAACAAATGCTAGTAAAAACGCCAGCGATTTTTTGCCTATCAGAATTCTCAGTAGGAACGCACGTCAACTGCCCGTTTCACAACAATCTGTTGACGAAAGCAGTGCAAGACCAAGCTTGACTCTTTCCTTTAACAACTCTCAGTAGAAGGACGCACAGTAATGCCTGTTTCAGAATCTTCACTAGACCAATACACTATAAGCACAATGTGACATTCTTTCTGTTCTTGTTCTCAGTAGACGAATGACCAGAACACGCTAGTCAGCCTCACCGTCACTCCAGGACACTCTACACACAACACTCCACGACGACACCTCCAGTGCCACCTTCCTCGTGTGGTGGGAGAGAGTGAGTCGCTCTCCCTCTTGCCTCTTCCCTCCCACAACCAGCTTCCTTGACCTCCCTGGCTCCAAACCCACCCACCCACCCACCCACCTGCCTCCTCCTCCGCCTCCGCCTCGCCATATGACAGTAAAATACAGCAGTAATAACACCTACGCGCCTCACCAATACAAATGCACTATTACTTTGACATTGGTACATCAAAAGGCCCCGCCATTACCACTACTACTGCTATTACTGCTGCTACTACTTATACTACTAATAATAACAATAAACGCATATTTCTATTACCCCTTCTGTTACTATTCTACCATTACCACACACACACACACACAGAGAGAGAGAGAGAGAGAGAGAGAGAGAGAGAGAGAGAGAGAGAGGTTGTGTGTGTGGTGACTAGATAGTGCATAATTAGTTAGTCCTTACAAACCACATCACACTAAGCTCTCCCCTCTCCCTTTCCTGCCATTCCCCTTAGCCTCCCCCGTCTCTCTCTCTCTCTCTCTCTCTCTAATGGCGGTAGGATAGTAGCAGTGTCTCCCTTTCTTTCCTCTAAAGCAAATAATAATGTAATTCCTCCCTTACTTTTTGTTTAGCCTGTAGTTCCACTTCTCCCTAATTCCTTATCATTCATTCCCTTTCTTCCCTCTCTCTCCTTCCTTTTCTCTCAATCCCGTCTCTCCCTCTCCCTATCTCCTTATCAGTCACCCCCTTTCCTTCCTTTTCTCCCTATCTCCTTATCAGTCACTCCCTTTCCTTCCTTTTCTCCTAATCCCCTCTCTCCCTCTCCCTCATTCCCTTCCTTCTCCACCGCACCACATCATGTCACCGGCGCTGGCCAGACGTGCTCAGTGCTCAGGAAAGGGGCGAGGCATTTCTGCCATCAACCTTTCGTTTCCTTGGCAACTACTTCCTCTCAGCAACAACACCGTGTTTTTAAGCCGGCGTGCAACGAGATCTGTACAAAGCTCTGTTCTTCCACTGACGCTGGGCTGAGATAATGATACTTTAGTTTATAGCGTCACATTAGTTCAAAAGCTTTCTTTCTTGATTTGTTTTGTTTTATCTCTCTCTCTCTCTCTCTCTCTCTCTCTCTCTCTCTCTCTCTCTCTCTCTCTCTCTCTCTCTCACTCACTAAGACAGTGCTAACCTACATACCCCATACCGCTTTCACAGACCTTACTGCTTTAATGAATATCACTGAGCAAGTTATCTCCTCACTGTACATAAGCGCTTGTGCAAGTGTCCAAGTTCCGACCACATTGTTTTCGCCACCCGCGTGTCAATCTGCCAGTAGTCAGTCAGTGTCTTATGCCTTGCAGTTTTCTCATAGGCGAACAGTGGCGGATGGGCTCTCTGAAGTCTTCATTCTAGTAGTCTTCTCAATATACAGCAGCTCTACACGACAGCAGCAGCACTCTACTCCAGTACTCCATAACACCAGCATGCAGAGAAACACTCAAAACTGGTACACACTTGTCTTTCATCAGTATATGCAGACTTTCATCGCTTTAACTCCTTCAGTACTGGGACGCATTTTTACCATGAGTTTTGGGTATGATTAGACGATTTTATTTACATTAAGAAGAGTCTATGGAGGTCAGAAGATTAATGGCTAGAGTCTTCACTATTTTAATCCCCACACAAGAGTCTGAAGCTGCATAAAATCGCCAAATAGTAACCAGAAAGAATATGGAAATGCATCAAGGTACTCAAGGGGTTAACGTACAGTAAGAGGGAGACGGATTAAGAACGTAAGTGTGTAGAGAGTAGGTGGTAACAACAACTGCATGGTGTACGTGTTGTTTTTATGTGGCACTTAATGAAAGCCTTTGCTCCCTCACTGTGCAATGCTACATCATCTTAACGCACAGTAATAGCCAGAAAAAAAGGGCGGAGAATGTACGTGTAAGAGTGCGAGCAGTAGGTAGTCTTGGAACTCAATGAGCTATATGGTGTACGTGCGTGTTGCCTCTCTTCCTCTTGGCGTAGGTGTTATAAAGAGACCAAAATTAGGGTAACTTGATGTATTAAGTTAACCTAAATAATTCATGAGTGCCTTGCTAACCTGTTGATATGAGCATACTTGTTACTGTTACTGTTTGTCACTGTGTTGTATTACTATTTCATGTCACGTATGCTACTTGTACGTATATGGACTTTCTGTTCATTTATAATGTTAGGTAGGGGCGGTCATATAGAGAAAGAGACACATTTGATCCTTTAGACTGAAAAATTGTAATGTATGTTTTTTTTTCTTGCATAACAATAAATACAAAGTGAATAGCCCCAGTATGGAACTCTGCCTGCTTCAGTATTTACCTTAACTCCCTGAGTACCATGGCGTGCTTCCATATTAATTCTGCTTACTATTTGGCGATTTTATAGCTTTAGAAAACTTATGTTGGGTAGTAAAATAGTGAAGACTGTGGTCATTATTCTTCTGCTCTCCACAGACCCTTCCTAATGTTGATACAATGGTCTAATCGTTTACAAATCTTAAGGTAAAACGTCTCCAAGTATGCAAGTGGTTAAGTTAAACTCTCTCATAAGGAGTAATAGTATTCCCTTTTAGGACTGGCACCTTTAATGGATCTTTTTTCCATTGTTTTTTTTCGGTGACCTTGGCCAACTCTTTACACTGAGGAAAAAAAAACATATATAGGCGAGACAAGTCAGGTAGAGTGTAGTCCTCTGATGAAGTAAGCCACGATAAAGGTAATCATGGACCCCAGCGAAGATCCGTTACGTCATAACTAACCCGTTATGGCAGGCCACGAGATCAGAGGGAAGGTAAGATCCTGATAACACAATCAGACGCTGATAACACTGGTTTGATTAGCATCGCAGCTCACACAGTGACCGGCCAGGAAGAGGAAGAAAAAATATGAGAACACCATGCATCTAGTACACCATTAACCCCTTCAGTACTGGGACGCATCTTTACCATGAGTTTTGTGTAATTAGACGATTTCATTGACATTAGGAAGGGTCTATGGAGGTCAGAAAATTAATGGCCAGAGTCTTCACTATTTCAATCGCCACATAAGTTTCTAAAGATGTATAAAGTCACCAAATAGTAAGTAGAATAAATATGAAAACGTGTCATAGTAGTGAAGGGGTTAACACACTACCAACACCGCTACGCCTGTCATATCATTAACCCCTTCATTACTGAGACGCATTTCTATCGAGTTTTGGATGTGATAGGACGATTCTATTTACATTAGGAAGCGTCTATGGAGGTCAGAAGATTAATGGCCAGTCTTCACTATTTCAATCCCCAACACAAGTTTCTGAAGCTGTATAAAATCAACAAATAGTTACAAAAGTGGATATGAAAACGTGTCTTGGTACTGAAGTGGTTAAAATTGAAACTTCCTATCACATACAGCATTTACTTTACTTCACGGGTATCTCAGCAGCATATTGTACTATTCGTGACTGTTTGTAAGCGAGTTCGTATTTAATTCACTGCGGTTTCTTTAAGGAGCCACAATTATTTCATTTACAATTTACATTTCTTTCAGTATACTCTTTTTCTATGTACGTACCTATCCCAACTGCATATTGCACGTCTCATAGCCTTGTCTGATAATTCTTGCCTAGTTAGGAGAGTTTCTTTTTAGCTAGTAAGGCGAAACATGCTTTCTCTTAACTCTAGCAGGGGTCTGTGATCCTGTGGCTATCTAGCTGTGGTGATTATTTCATCATACTCTATTCAGGAGGTTTTTCGAAATACGAGTATGTTAGTAATTTTTCTTTATATTATAGCTGTTAAGTTGTCCTCGTATCCTACACAGCTGTGGCCCTACTTTCATCCATCACAAACACACCGGTCTACTTGTCTCCGTCAGCAGGCCACACCTTCAGTATCAACAGTCAGGCATAAGGCAGAGTGCACTCAATAACAAAGGCAACGGGCGAAACGTTCTGACACGAGTGAGTTCACCCGTGTTTCCTCTCGCCTCCGCAACACTCACCAACCGTCAAGTCAAGCAGAACAAAACAACACTGCCTCTCACTACCTACATGTGCACATTCTCCCTTCTCAGTGAATGAATAAAGAAAAGAGCGAAAGTGGAGCAGTATGAATTAATATGAGATAATATGCTGGTACATGACTCTCTCTCTCTCTCTCTCTCTCTCTCTCTCTCTCTCTCTCTCTCTCTCTCTCTCTGTCACCAGCAGCAGCAGCGAGTACATGACGGGCTGGCTTACGCAATGGAAGTGACGTCACAGTCCATCCTTACTTCCCTTTCCCCGAGGCGACTGTCCCGAGCGGCCTGGGAATACCTGACACTTGCTTCCCTCACGCTCGCACCACCACACACACACACACACATACACACACTATCAGGCCACATGGATACCCTGTCAATGTTTATCTGACCATGTTAACAATGAGCGTCTAAAAATAACGAGACAATAACCGTCAAAGGCACAGGACGCACAGACATATCACTTGATTAGCTTGCTGCCTAAAGACGAGGAAAATATACAAAGAATTTTTTTCTCTGCATAATTCTGGCTATATCTCGATTTCCTTTAACAAAACAGTGGTGACTATAGCACACTGATAAGATTCTGAGTGTAACATATTAGGAAAGATGGATAAGAGGAGAATGAGAGGAGAGGAGAGAGACTTGAAAGGTGTCTCACGACGTTCAGAGTAAGAGCTTGCTTGGCAACTACCTGCCTTATCATGCATCACGGCAGGAGGCACACAGTAAATGACTTGTAAATGATAAGATGAAAAATGTGATGGTATGCTCACGTATTAATAAAAGAAGACCAGGATGGGGTGAAAAGGGGCTGGTGGTCAAGAAAACAGAGTGGGATACAGGGGTGGATTGCGGTATACCAGCAAGGGATGGGAGCCACAGAGTCAGTCACATGACGGTGGCACAAATAACTGGAGGAAACTTGTACGTGGCGCCAACCATTCACTCCAGGGACGCAGCGAAAGAACAAGAAAGGGAAATAGAGAGCGTGATGGAGAACAGACGGCAATGAATAAGAGTCACACAAGAAGATACAAGAGAAAGGGGGAAACAAACCTAAAGGAAAATTCACACATGCTGCCAAAAATGCACTTAGGTTAGGTTACGTTAGGTTAACCCCTTCATTACCAGAACGAGCTTTCATATTCATTTTGTTTACTATTTTGGTGACTGTCTACAGCTTCAGAAACTTATGTGGGGGATTAAAATTGTGAAGACCTTGGCTATTAATCTTCTGACCTCTATAGATCTTTCCTAATGCCAATAAAATCATCAAATCATACCCAAAATTCAAAATAAAAATGCATTCCAATACTGAAGAGATTAAGAGAAATAGCCAAAGGAACAGATCACTAACCATAGTAAAGTAAGCATGCTGAGCAGCCTGAGTAACATCCTCACAAGAAAACCTTATGGAAAAAACCCAAAGCCACCCCCCCACATCTCCTCCCCTCATAAACGTCATCATTCTAACATCCTGTAAGAACTTCCAGGTAGCCACGGAAAACATTCTACTTGAATACTTCCAGCATCACGGTAGCACCACCCATTGCACTACTGCACTATTTACTGTGAGAATAACTGATTGCAAATTCATTGAAAATATATATATAAATAAAATCTTTATTAATAGTTTCCTTTTAAAGCACATAAAAACGGCCACAAACAAGTAGCTTATTGCCCACATATTAACAAAATCCCCAATAAACCAAAACTGAATGCAATTTCACTGGAAGAAAAATGAGTAACTGAGAGCAAGTTCATTTTGAAAACAGGAAGAAGACAGGCAAAAATTTACCTTACCCTCAAAATAATACAATTCACATAGACCCAACTGAGTTCAAATTCAGTGAAACAAAAGCACCAGCACAACAATAATAAAAATAGTAATAAATCTCAAACCCCCAATAAATCATTGTTCATGGTTGCACTAGACATCAAAATTGGACAACATACAATATCGGTGCAAATTCATCCATCATTCTTTTGACTTAATAAAAGACTTAACATTTTCCTTCCCCATGAACAGAGAAGAGACACAGCATAGTTACATCCTTCAGCACACCGTGGGAACACTAGGCCGTGGTGTGCAAAGACACTGGCACCATCAAGCCAGTGTGTCTGCTTTTGACAAGCCAGGGGCCAGGCACATTTCTGACACTTGACTTTTCTCGTTTCTCCAGTGAGGTTTGCCACTCAACATGATACTTTGGCCTCTTTCCTTTACAAAATGACACCTTGCTAACCCTTTATTATATATATATATATATATATATATATATATATATATATATATATATATATATATATATATATATACACACACACACACACACACACACACATATATATATATATATATATATATATATATATATATATATATATATATATATATATATATATATATATATATATATATATGTATGTATGTGTGTGTGTGTGTGTGTGTGTGTGTGTGTGTGTGTGTGTGTGTGTGTGTGTGTGTGTGTGTGTGTGTGTGGTATTTGTGGTGGGAAATGGGTAATACATGTATGTAACTTTTGGGTGTGATTACATCATGAATTTCTTCACGTGATGCAGTGTACATCACACAGCTTCAGCTTCACCTTCACATCACCACTGCTTTCTGTACCATCACCACACCATACTCAACGCACCACACCTTCACCGAGTACACACGCACGAGAGGAAATTTTCATACATCACTGTTTTTTTTTTTTTTTCACAAGTCAGTCCTTAATCACCATAGAAAATGTACCTGAATGGTAAACAAAGCCAGCTGTTCCTCGGCGCACAAAGAATCTTCTAGAAATATTCAGATTTATGAACACTGACGCCACTACTTTACTTCAGTGCAACACTTTAATGGCCACGGAGAGGTAATTGCAGCTTGACACCACCGTTAATGTCAGGTGTGTAGGGCTAGGTAACAAAACACACCCTCACTCACACCGGTATTGTCACGCCTTAGTTACCCACGAATTCTCCTCCTCACTCCACGTTTTGGTCTTTTTTCTTGAACCTTAATCACTCACGTCCACTTCCAGCCCACTCGATTTCCTACAAGTTCCATAATTTGCAGGAAAAGTGTTGGAATTCTTGCTTACAATACACAGTCCCCTCCTGAGTCAGGCTGTGCACCACACTTGGCAGGATACAGACTGGCTCGCCATTGGTCGGTGCGCGGTGTGACCAGGCTGGCAACTCGCCTTCTCATTGGCCTCTTACCGATGACGCAATACTTCAACCCTTCTCATTGGCTCACCTCCATGACGTCACCACTTAAGCACAGCACGCCGCTATTGTACAGTACTAATTTCCACGTAATACTATTAATGTTTACCTGTCAAATTACAGCAGTACCTTTACGATTGATAAAGCTGAGAGGTGTTAAGTTTATTCTTACCTCAGACTTCTTCTTCCTCTTCTTGCTGGTGTTGTTTTCAGAAGGCGGAAAAGACGTCTCGCTCGGTGTAATTTTGACAGTTTGAGATGGATCTTTTATTAGCGTTTGGCTGAAGTCGATCTCAATATGCTCCCCGAAAACAGTGGACGGAGACATGCTTCTCATAACCGGTAACTCTTCCACCACGGGACCTTCCATCCTGATAACTTCTCCCTGCAACAATAACAAAGACAAAAACAAAAAGAAAAACAAAACAAACATAAATCACCACCAAATAACAACAGTGTGTACGTGCCTCGTCATGCTTAACTATCAGAAACCTTGAATAACTTGCCACAGCCTAACACTAAATACACAACTCTAAACGTAATATCCACGCTTACTTTCCGTTACAGATGACAAGCTGCGGTGCCGTTGAGATGAACCTGAACCACTGTGCCAAGTGTCAAGGCACACTACTGGCTAATACCCGAATCCAAGGACAAATCACTGGAGAGACAAGTGAGAGAACTGCTCGCTACAGGGCCACACCGAAACTGCCCCACACACTTGTAACGCGGCCCCTCAGTACGCATGACGTGCAAGGCCACTCTGCCCTTGTCCTTGCATCCTCAGCAGCAGCACACCACTACGCAGCCTTCACTCGCTCACTCAGCATACACTAGCTCCCGAAGGGGCAACTTGTACGGTACACCCAAGGCAGCACACAGGAAGATAGGACCCCGTATGCTGAAACGCTTTGCTCTCTCACCATCACCGCTTCCCAGTGGCTCCAGTTGAAGATACTCGTGTTTTTAAGTAATAGTATTTTTATGTTTCTGGTGATGGATTAGCAAAATGTCTAATTTAATAAAAAGGAGTTAATGTCTTGAAAACCCTGCTAGTGGTCTATGTGACCTTGGAAAATTGTCGTGGTGAGAGAGCAAGTGTTTCTGAATATGGGCCAACTGTCTTACACTACATTGGAAAGAACCAACACCGCTCATTAGCAGGTTCCATATACATACCGTCCACCGATTTAAGCACAGTGCATCATCAGTAAGGGAATATATTTGTCAGTGGCTTGGCCTGACCGTGTTCACTTGTCAATCTGCAAGGAACTGAGGAACTAAGGCTGAGGGAAAGACTATGACGCAGGCACTAGCCATTACAATAAAAGAGGATCGACTTGGAAGCTCTACACTTGAGAGGATTACGCCTGCCTGGTATACGTGATATATTGTTCCGAGACTGATAAACACCACACACACACACACACACACACACACACACACACACACACACACACACACAGAGAGAGAGAGAGAGAGAGAGAGAGAGAGAGAGAGACACACACACACACACACACACACAGAGAGAGAGAGAGAGAGAGAGAGAGAGAGAGAGAGAGAGAGAGAGAGAGAGATGCTTTGCGTAACTCACTATTGACATGCGTTGCAGTGAAGGTTAAAAAGGAGGCAACTGTGATAACAGGTACACAAGTATTGCCACCCCCTGACCTACAGCAAGAAGGGAGTGTGTGTGTGAAGTGAGGACAGCAGCTGGGATACTATAATCTAAACACACACACACACACACACACACACACACACACACACAACATAAAGGTGGGAGCTAGGAGGAAGGAAGCTAAAATGAAGGAAAATAGTTTAGCAAGATGGAGGAGGAAGAAGTGAAGAATGATGATGTGGTATGTGGAAGAAGAAAAAGAAAAAAAGAAGGATAAAGAAAAAGGAGAAGTAAGAGGAGGAGGAGAAAGAGGAGAAGAACGAAGATACAATATGTGAGAGAAGAAAACGGGCAATGGAGAAGAAGGAATATCGAAGGAAGAAGGAGGAAGAGGAGGAGGAGGAGGAGGAAGAAGAGGAAGAGGAAGAGGAAGAGGAAGAGGAGGAGGAGGAGGAGAGAGGGCATGTTGCATAGAGATCTGAGTTTATCATGCACATATTTTCTCACTCGGTTTTGGTATCAATTATAATTATCATTCAAGGTAGACTGACACTCAACTCGCCCTGCCTCACGATATCTCCCTCGCCTTCGTATCTGCCTTATCTCTTGCTATATATAATAGTAGTAATAGTAGTAGTAGTAGTAGTAGTAGTAGTAGTAGTAGTAGTAGTAGTAGTAGTAGTAGTAGTAGTAGTAGTAGTAGTAGTAGTAGTAGTAGTAGTAGTAGTAGTAGTAGTAGTAGTAGTAGTAGTAGTAGTAGTAGTAGTAGTAGTAGTAGTAGTTGTTGTTCTTTGTAGTAGCAGCAGCAGTAGTAGTAGTAGTAGTAGTAGTAGTAGTAGTAGTAGTAGTAGTAGTAGTTGTTGTTGTTGTTATTGTTGTTGTTGTTGATGATTTTGTTTTTGTTGTAGTAGTAGTAGTAGTAGTAGTAGTAGTAGTAGTAGTAGTAGTAGTAGTAGTAGTAGTAGTAGTAGTAGTAGTAGTAGTAGTAGTAGTAGTAGTAGTAGTAGTAGTAGCAGTAGTAGTAGTAGTAGGAGGAGGAGGAGGAGGTAGTAGACACCTACCGAAACGATCATTTACTCCCAACGATGTCTAATAGCACTAGTTCAGGGGATGATGTGAACTCTCCATTAAAGCTAGCTGTGATCTCGCTGAACGTTTCCCTTTGTGTCTCACAACTCAAGGGGCAGTCACAGCCTGCCCTCTAAAGACAACTCTTTTTCACACAAAACTACATGCTCTTAACACACATTTACACCATCACTTACAATTCAAAGTTTAAATAATGGTGACTCCAAATCCAGCCTCGGAGTCCCCTTCTGGGGAGGAGACCAGAAATGTCCCCAGGTCGGACTGACCCAATATGTTTTAACACCTCCCTGAACTTTTCTACATTAACTTCTGCAACACTCGCGGTATTAGATCTAATTTTCAATCTGCAGAACACCACCTCTCCTTTACTAAACCTCATCTTCTTTTCCTCACCGAAACACAGCTGTCTGAGCCAACTGACAGTAGCATTTTCTCTGTTCCCTCCTACTTTCTCTATTCTCATTTTCGTTCAAAGCTGGAGTTGCGTCTATGTGCGTAACGACTTAACTTGTTCTCGTGCCCACGCTCTTGAGTCTTTCGAATTTTCCACCATTTGGCTTAGACTCAACAATCACTTTCGAACTAAGTCTATCTGTGCTTTCTATCTCTCCCTAACTCCTCTGACTCTAGTAAAGTCTTTGACTATTTAACTTCCAAAGTGGAGCACATTCTGTCCCTCTACCCTTTCGCGGAGATCTCCATCCGAAGATTTCAATGTTCACCACCACCTTTGGCTTTTCTCTCCCTTCACTGATCATCCTGGTGAACTAGCCTTCAACTTTGCTATCCTCCATGACCTAGAGCAACTGGTGCAACATCCTACTCATATTCCTGACTGTCTTGGAGATACGCCCAACATTCTTGATCTCTTCCTTACCTCTAATCCTTCTACTTATGCTGTTACCCTATCTTCTCCGTTGGGCTTCTCCGATCACAATCTCATTTCTTTATCTTGTCTTATTTCTCCTACCCCTCCCCAGGATCCCCCTAAACGGAATGATTCCTGTTGTCAAGAAACCCATTTCTTTGTGCTGGACGCATAACAGAGGTGATAATGTTTGGTATGGAAGCGTACATTCCTTATTCTTTTTCTCAGCCTAACCCTTCTAAACCTTGGTTTAACACAGCCTGTTCTCGTGCTATACATGACAGAGAGGCTGCCCACAAAAGCTGCTTGAGTCATCCATCTCCTGAATCTCATGCACTTTATATTTTTGCCCGGAAACATGCTAAGGCTTCTTCAACTTGCTAAACACTCCTTCAGAAATAGAAAATGTCAAAATCTTTCAAATTCTAACTCCCCTCGTGACTTCTGGTATCTATCCAAAATCATCTCCAATAACTTTACTTTTTCATCTTTCCCTCCTTTATTTAATCCTGATGGCACTACTGCCATCTCATCTGTTTCTAAAGCTAAACTCTTCTCTCAAACCTTTGCTAACAACTCCATCTTGGATGATGTTGGGCTTGTCCCTCCCTCTCCTCCTTCCTCTGACTATTTCATGTCTTCAATCAAAATTCTTCGTAATGACGTTTTCCATGCCCTCGCTGGCCTAAACCCTCGGAAGGCTTATGGAACGAATGGGGTCCATCCTACTGTTCTCAAAAAAATGTGCTTCTGTGCTTGCACCTTACCTGGCCAAACTCCTTCAACTATGCCTATCTACTTCTATCTTCCCTTCTTGCTGGAAGTTTGCCTACATTCAGCCTGTTCCTAAAAAGCGTGACCGTTCTAATCCCTCAAACTACCGTCCTATAGCTTTAATCTCTTGCTTTTTTTTTTTTTTTTTTTTACGGTAAGGCCTATAGCGCCTGTAGGCATACTTGAAGAGTGTATGGGAAGCGCTGTTCAGCTTCCGCCCGTTAGTGGCGCAGGCAATTTTATTTATAGTGGTACCCATATTAGGGCCCATATCACCGTCCAAGCTCATCTAGAGTGCAACCACCTAGAACCTGGGTATCATGGTGATATGTAGGTAACTTTAAACCACTCGACAAATGGCAAAGTGTTTTAAGGCTGAACTTGGTGGGATTCGAACCTACGCGTGGACGTCTGCCCGATCCCACGCTCACCACCTTATCCACTATGCCACCGCCTCCCGCCACCGCTTGTCAAAAGTTTTTGAATCTATCCTGAATAGAAAGATTCTTAATCCCTTCAGTACTGGGACACATTTTTACCTTGAGAATTGTGTACGATTATACCATTTTATTGACATTAGGAAGATCTATGGAGGTCAGAAGATTAATGATCCACAGTCTTCACTATTCTAATCGCCACGTGAGTCTCTGAAGCTTTATAAAATCACCAAATAGTCACCAGAATGAATAGAATGAATATGGAAATACGCCATGGTAATGAAGGGGTAAAACATCTGTTACTTCACAATCTTCTATCTGATCGCCAGTATGGCTTCCGTCAAGGTCGCTCTACTGGTGATTTTCTGGCGTTTCTTACTGAATCCTGGCCATCCTCTTGTAGAGATTTCGGTGAAACTTAAGCTGTCGCGTTAGACTTATCAAAAGCTTTTGATAGAGTCTGGCACAAAGCTTTGATTTCCAAACTGCCCTCCTACAGTTTCTATCCTTCTCTCTGCAACTTTATCTCAAGTTTCCTTTCCGACTGTTCTATTGTAGCCGTGGTCAGTGTTCTCTTAAATCTATTAAAAGTGGTGTTCCTTAGGGTTCTGTCCTATAGCACACTCTCTTTCTATTATTCATTAATGGCCTTCTTAACCATACTTTTTGCTCTATCCATTACTACGTTGATGATACCACCCTGCATCTTTCCACGTCCTTTCAAAGAGTTCCTTTCAACAGATCACGCAGGGACGCCACAGAACGCCTGACTTCCGATCTTTCTAAGATTTCTGATCGGAGCAGAGAAAACTTAGTAGTTTTCAATGCCTCAAAAACTCAATTCCTCCATCTATCAACTCGACACAACCTTCCAGACAACTATCCCCTCTTCTTCATTGACACTCAACTGTCTCCCTCTTCCACAATGAATATCCTCAGTCTATCCTTTACTCATAATCTTAACTGGAAATTTCACATCTCATCTCTTGCTAAAACAGCTTCTATAAAGTTTGGCGTTCTGTGGCGTCTTCCCCAGTTTTTCTCGCCCTTCCAACTGCAAACTCTGTACAAGGGCCTTATCCGTCCTTGCATGGAGTATTCTTCGCATGTTTGCGGGGGTTTCACTCATATAGCTTTATTAGATATAGTGGAATCAAAAGCTTTTCGTCTCATCAACTCCCCTCCTCTGACTGACTGTCTTCATCCTCTTCCTCACCATCGAAATGTTGCATCCCTTTCTATTGTTTATCGCTATTTTCATGGTAATTGCTCTATTGTTCTTGCTAACTGCATGCCTCTCCTCCTCCAGAGGCCTCGCTCCACAACGCTTTTTTCTTCCTCTCATCCCTATTCCGCCCAACCCTTTAATACAAGAGTGAACCAGTATTCTCAGTCATTCATACCTTTCACTGGTAAACTCTGGAATTCCCTGCCTGTCTCTGTATTTTCATCTTCCTACGACTTAACTTCTTTTAAGAGAGAAGTGACGAGACATTTGTCCCACTCTTTTGACTAATTCCTTTGATTCTTTTATGGAGACTACCATTTAAGTGGGCCTTTTTTTTCTATTTTTTTCCTCCTTGTCTCTCATACATAAAAAAAAAAAAGTAGTATTAGTAGTAGTAATGGTGTCGGTGGTGTTGGTGAGGGGTGTGGTGGTGGTGATGATGATGATGATGATGATGACGGTGGTGGCGGCGGCGGTGGTGGTGGTAGTGGTACTATTATTATTATTATCATTATCATTATTATTATTATTATTATTATTATTATTATCATTATCATTGTCAATATTATTATTATTATTACTATTATTATTATTATTAGTAGTAGTAGTAGTAGTAATAGTATTAGTAATAGTAGTAGTAGTAGTAGTAGTAGTAGTAGTAGTAGTAGTAGTAGTAGTAGTAGTAGTAGTAGTAGCAGTATTAGTAGTAGTAGTAGTAGTAGTTGTTGTTGTTTTTGTTGTTGTTGTTGTTGTTGTTTTAGTAGTAGTAGTAGTAGTAGTAGAGGTGGTGGTGGTGGTAGAAGTAATAGTCGTCATTTATTCCCCCCAGAATACATTGACGCTACACCAAAACACTAACAAGCTTCCTATTCATATTCAACGCCCATTCACGACCAACACCCACGAGGCAAACAAAATGTGATCCGTAGTAAGCTCTTCACCCGTCTCTCAAGCATCAAGGCGGTGCTGACTACAAAAGAGAGAGAGAGAGAGAGAGAGAGAGAGAGGGGAGGGCGGGGATTAATGAGTGTTTATAGGATAGACTCTCTCTCTCTCTCTCTCTCTCTCTCTCTCTCTCTCTCTCTCTCTCTCTCTCTCTCTCATGATGCTGCTGTTGTCACCTACTGAAGACAAACAACCTAATATTCCAAACAACACCTAAACGTAAGCCGATGCATATAAAACAATCAATCAATCAGCAGTCTTACACACACACACACACACGCCCCGGTAGCTCAGTGGTTAGAGCGCTGGCTTCACAAGCCAGAGGACCGGGGTTCGATTCCCCGGCCGGGTGGAGATATTTGGGTGCGTCTCCTTTCACGTGTAGTCCCTGTTCACCTAGCAGTGA
Organism: Portunus trituberculatus; assembly: GCF_017591435.1. Lineage (NCBI taxonomy): Eukaryota > Metazoa > Arthropoda > Malacostraca > Decapoda > Portunidae > Portunus > Portunus trituberculatus. The sequence goes on along the minus strand of NC_059279.1, from coordinate 5,412,997 downwards.
GTAGGTACGGGATGTAAATCGAGGAGTTGTGACCTTGTTGTCCCGGTGTGTGGTGTGTGCCTGGTCTCAGGCCTATCCGAAGATCGGAAATAATGAGCTCTGAGCTTGTTCCGTAGGGTAACGTCTGGCTGTCTCGTCAGAGACTGCAGCAGATCAAACAGTGAATTACACACACACACACACACACAAACTAGTGTAATATGCAAGATGTGTGAAAGAGTAATAAAGAAGCAATGGATTGAGTTTCTTGAAGACAACAAATTATTATCAAATAGCCAATTTGGTTTTAGAAAAGGTCGGTCATGTGTAACAAATTTATTGAGTTTCTACTCTAGAATAGTTGATAAAGTACAAGAGAGAGAGGGATGGATTGACTGTATTTATTTAGATTTAAAAAAGGCGTTTGATAAAGTGCCACATGAAAGATTACTATGGAAGTTAGAGGAGAAGGGTGGCTTAAAAGGAAGCACATTGAGATGGATGAAAAATTACTTGAAGGGGAGAGAAATAAGGACGATAGTTAAAGATATGAAGTCCAAGTGGAGAACAGTAGACAGCGGAGTGCCACAGGGGTCAGTATATGCGCCAATACTTTTTCTCGTATATATAAACGACATGCCAGAGGGAGTGAACAGCTACATAAATCTGTTTGCGGACGATGCGAAACTGTGCAGAGTCATTAAACAAAAAGGATTGTGAAATACTACAGGAAGACTTAAACAAGATCTGGAAATGGAGTAAAAAATGGGAGATGGAATTCAATGTGGACAAAAGCCATGTCATGGAAATGGGAAAAAGTGAAAGACGACCAGTGGGAATCTATAAGATGGGAGATGGAGTAGAACTAGAAAAGTAAAAAAGGAAAAGGACTTGGGAGTGACAATGGAAGAAAACAATCAACCGGTAAGCCATATTGATAGAATTTTCAGAGAGACATATAATTTGCTAAGGAATATTGGATTAGCATTTCACTATATGGACAAAGAAATGATGAAGAAATTGATAAGTACTAAAATAAGACCTAGATTGGAATATGCAGGAGTTGTGTGGACCCCCATAAAAAGAAACACATAAGGAAATTGGAGAGACTACAAAAAATGGCTACAAGAATGGTTCCAGAATTTAAAGGGATGACATATGAGGAGAGACTAAAAGCTATGGATCTACCAACCCTGGAACAGAGAAGAGAGAGAGGGGATCTGATACAAGTTTATAAATTGATTAACGGAATGGATCAAGTGGATAATGAGAAACTAATCCTGAGAGAAGAATATGACATTAAAAGCACAAGATCGCATAGTAAGAAACTGAGGAAGGGAAGATGTCTGAGAGATGTTAAAAAATTTAATTTCCCGCAAAGATGTGTTGAGACTTGGAACAGTTTGAGTGAGGAAATGGTGTCAGCAAAGAGTGGACATAGTTTTAAAGAAAAATTGGATAAGTGTAGATATGGAGACGGGGCCACACGAACATAAAGCCCAGTCCCTGTAAAACTACAACTAGGTAAACACAACTAGGTAAATACACACACACACACACACACACACTTCTATCAAGATCAATCAATTTTAGTATAAGCAGCGTCTTCATCAACAAATCTGAGTGTCAGCGATAACCAGGACACGAACACCTGTCTGTAGGTACTTACTGTATGCCTTCACTAGAATCACAACACACTCACTGGCAGCGTCACTAGACCACCTCGACCACTGACAACAGACTGACGCGGTGTGGGGAAAAGCAGGGAAGTCCGTACGCTCGGTTCACACACACACACACACACACACACACACACACACACACACACACACACACACACACATTCTGTACTGAATATTCTATAAACGAGGACGTACTGATAAGATTGTGTTGCGGCAGGATGGGGTGAAGATAACACTAAGGATGCTCTTACGATAGATAAAGGATGAAAGACTTATTAGACAAAATACAATCATATTACTAAATTATATAATGAAGGTTAGGATTTTAACGGGTTCTATAAAAAATAAGTCAGTATTCCAGGTACTTATTAAGCGTTGAAATTATTAGAAGGGATAACAAGAATGAATTAGAATACAATGACAATACGTTACTATACAATGAGAGTATAGGTTTTAATGGACGAGTTTGATATAAGGAGTTTGGTATCCTGGGTGCTCATGAAGTGTTGTAATGATAATAAGAGATGAGTTCAAGTGTGACACAACAGTAAAAGTGAATCTCATATACATCGATCACCCAATCTATACTCGGTAAGGACAAGATGAAGTCAATTATTAATCTATATAGCCATCTGTTATATGTAATCTAACCCAGCTTTATGACCACGAGGTGTTGCTAGGCAGACTGCGTTTCATGAGTTCCCAGTGGAAATTCTCTACACTTTCATACAACTAAACAGACTTAAGTCACAACATCCGGACTCTCCTACACCACAAGACAACACTGGATACTCAAACAGTCGTTCCAGAGATATCATCATGTATCTTTTGCACCATCACACTACACCAAATAGTCGTGTTCCAATATTAACCCCTTCAATACTGGACACATTTTTACTTTCAGATTCATGTGCGAATAGACCATTTTATTGATATTAGGAAAGGTCTATAGAGATCAAAACATTAATGGCCAGAATTTTCACTATTTTAATCCCCACATGAGTTTCTGAAGCCGTACTTCACCAAATGAATATGGAAACGCGTCATGGTACTGAAAGGGTTAAAAGTGTCCTCTATGCTACAACTATCACAAAACACCATTAACTCGAATCACAATATTCAGTTCCTCTCTACGGTACCATCTAAGGAAGATATCAACAACACTACAAACTCGTGTACCCTAATATCAAAAGTTTCCTCTACAGTCTACACCATCACTCAATGCCACAACTCTCTATCCATGGCAACATCACTTATCACTGTCCCAATATCAAATTTCCTGTTCATTAACCTTTTCAGTACTGGGACACATTTTTACTTTGAGATTTGTGTACGATTAGACCGTTTTATTGACATTAGGAAGGGTCTATAGAGGTCAGAGGATTAATGGGCATGGTCTTCACTATTTCAATCCCTCACATGAGTTTATAAAGCTGTATAAAATCACCAATGAATGGAATATGGAAACGCGTCATGGTACGGAAGGAGTTAAACCAAAATATATCCAACACTTACTTCAGCTGCCGTGAGAAAAGCGTGCATTTCTCAATTATCCCTCACTGCTAAGTGTTCCTTCTTATAGAGGCTTTCACAGCAGATCACAACACATCGTCCTTGGAGCAAATGAAGGGAGGAAATTCATGAGCACTCACCCCTTATTGTTGACATCACAGTTTAGGTCTCAATTCACACAAACAAGAGAGAAAAAAAAGGGAGGGAAGTAAAGATAATAGCAGATCTCTTTGCCCTTACCATGTTGTTTGTCATGAGTTACAGCATCTAATCAAAACTGGTGTACTGTTGGAAAGGCGAAAGTTTCTTAAGATTTGCATGGATAGAGTTTTATGTTATAACACTCTCTCTCTCTCTCTCTCTCTCTCTCTCTCTCTCTCCCTCTCTCTACTCTACTCTCTGTCAATGCGAGTAGCGGTGGAGTATTATTAATGTAGTGGTGGTGATATTGGTAAAGGTAGGAGTAAAGGTTGTGGTGGTCGTGGTGTTGTGTGTATCCGACTGTCTCCTTAACCCCCCCCATCAGGCCACCCGCCACCCCACACCCCGCCCTTCCCCTGACACTTACATTACTCCTCCCGACAAAAGCATTCCATTTCACCATGAGGAACACCATTACTTATCCAAGATCCATCAGCCACACTCTGCCATTCACGGTTACTAACTCATTTCTTAACGAGGAATTAGTAAATGTGCGGCGTCTTCACATTGTCTCTACTTGGGTACAATTGTTTTGAGGACGAGGCATGGAGAAGCACACTAACGAGGCCAGCGCCAGGTAATACTAAGAATTAGTGACGAGGCTCTGTATTCTAAAGCGCTTATCGCTTGGGACTGTCATGAACACTCTTCAAAGGACATAAAGATAAATTGTGCTCTCAATAAATATTTTTGCCTTTTGGTTTAGCAATTTTTCTTAAACAATCACAGGAATGACGAAAACACCGCGAAATTCTTATAAACATAAAACAAACCTTTGAAATAACCAAGGAATGACAAGGAAAGCCAGAAAGCTAAGGTACGTATGAAGAGTATAATCCAAGATATATGAAATGACGAACCATTAAGATGCTATGGTTCCTGGGGCTGTGAGACCCTTGCGGTTAGATGGACCCTGTGGTAGTAACAGGGGACGAGATCAAAGGTAAACAGGGCGGTACTGTACCTGATCACGACTCAACGCTGCGGAGCCATAAATGAAGCAGCCTTGCACCATATAACGTCAAACATTGATCAGTATCATATACAACGCACTTTAATAATATAACAAAACTTCAGAACTGTGGATATTTAAATCTGACGTCATAAAAAAGTGCAATATTGCAAGAAAATTAATATCACGACGGGTTTTTCCAAGAACAGGTAAGTAAGAAGGCAGGCGGGCAGGCAAGCAGGCAGGCAAGCAAGCAGGCAAGAGGGAAGGAAGGCAGGCAGACAGGCAGGCAGGCAGGCAGGTAAGCAAGCAGGCAAGAGTGGAAAGGCCTTTCAAGATGCAACTTAACCTGTGGCCGCCAGCTATAACACGCCAGGCAGGAGGGTAAAGGTAAGGAAAAACATTAAGCAGTGTCATTCATATTCAGAGTTACCTACAAGGAAATTCCACTGGCCAGCCTCTCTCTCTCTCTCTCTCTCTCTCTCTCTCTCTCTCTCTCGGAGCATGTGTGTGTGTGTGTGTGTGTGTGTGTGTGTACAAATCCAGCTAGCCAATATATGTATATACTATCCTTCTGTGCCAACACAAATGACCTCTGACTCACTACAGGAACACAAAAATGCAAGAGGACAGCGCAAGCAGCCAACAGATCTAGCCTACACGTGCGTGGCAGTCCCTTTACAGTCTACAATTATATTTCCTTCCGCTTAGCATCCTGTCCATAACTTTGGCTTAACCCTTTTTGAAAGTTTCCCATTGACTCTATAACTGGCATTCACCAAGAAAAATATACATGGACAGCTCAACTAACTCTACTTTCTTTAATTCAATCGTTAAAGAAGGAAACATACAATATGGAAATGTTTGGATATAAATGATGTGACTGGGAGGAAGAGGAGGATGCGAGCACCGAACTTACGAATGATGGGCTGTACATTATTGTTTCTGTCTAGCGACACACACACACACACACACACACACACACACACACACACACACGAGAGAGAGAGAGAGAGAGAGAGAGAGAGAGAGAGAGAGAGAGAGAGAGAGAGAGAGAACAAATATTTGTTAATGATTTCCAAGTATCGTAACGGGAGTGGTCTTGGGAGAGGAGCGTCCATACACATATCCAGAGCCAACCACGGGAAGGGAACACGGGACACAGAGAGAGAGAGAGAGAGAGAGAGAGAGAGAGAGAGAGAGAGAGAGAGAGAGAGAGATTATGCCCAAGGCGAGGTCAGATGGGAAAAGGAGGGCAGCGCCAGGCAAAGTATCCCCGGGAACTTCCGAGAGAATCCAGTATCGTGCAGAGCGGGGCGCGGCGCGGGAAGAGAGAATCAGAGAAGCATGGACATAGTGGGAAAATGTTGAGACTGGTTTTTGTGTCGAGTCGACGAGCCAGAGATTATCACTGGAGAATCCCTAGTCTACGTCAAGCGAGAGGGCAGCAGGTGTGGACCTCAAAGCTAACTTTCTCTATACAGCCACCATAATAAAAGGCACACTAAAGTAAAATATATATATATATATATATATATATATATATATATATATATATATATATATATATATATATATATATATATATATATATATATATATATATATATATATATATATATATATATATATATATATATATATATTATCTCCATTGCTTACATCAGTGCTTTGTGTGTGAAGTTAATACAACCACAGATTAATAAGTATATAAAAAAAAGTGTGTGTGTGTGTGTGTGTGACCAACAAAACACACATCCTACCTGGTACTACAAGGCGGAATGACACTATAGGTATGAGAGCACAGCCAAGCACCTCACGTCTGTCTCACTTGGCAGTTCCCCGCGACTGCTGGACATCGTACGCTGGGCAAAGAATATCGTACAATTACGAAAATTATTCATGGTAGACTATACATATTTATCCTCTTCTTTCATTCAATTATTATTACTCATTTGTTTGCTTTACAAGAAAAGGAAAAAAATGATAACGGTGATACCTCTTTGCTGTTACTGGTTTCTTATCATTATTATCAATATTATTACTTTTTGTTCTGTTTCTTGATAACATAAAGTATGTATGTATGCATGTATGTATGTTTGTATGTATGCATAGCCTATATGTAATAATACACTCAGAAGACCCACCTACACACCCAAACACACCCAGAACACCGCTACCACAGGCAACTTACACCACTCAAAACTAACCTGAAATACATTAAAAATACCACACTCATCATAAAATACCAACAAACACACCTTAAACTCACTTCAAACATCTAGTAAATACCAAAGTCACCCCCACACCAGTAAACACACTCAAATACACGTAAGAGAAACCCCACACTCACATACAAACTTTTTGAAACACTCAAAAATATCCCATAACACACTCAAAACGATATACATTTCAAAATTCTCCCAAATACTCTCAAAACACACTCAAATACTTAAGCACATCCCATAATACACAGAAAATACGTAAAATATATCTGAAGCCATCTAACACACTGAAGTCAACCAAAATTAGTCCCAAAAACACTCATAACACCCCAAAATACATTCAAAACAGCATTATCAAACACACTTGAAATACATCAGATATACCCTCATGCAGAGAGATGGGTTCCCATCTCTCTGCCCTCATAGACACTAGAATGCATTATAAAGAACAGAAAGATTACAACGGAAACTTAGCTAAATATTGTGGCTTGTTTCCTCTGCCTCTTCCTCCTCTTGTGGGCCGCCTCCAAAGCGTTAGGGCCCACTCCATCCCTTTCTTTTTAGGGACGGATAACTAACAAACAATCTTCCTCCTCTTGTTCTACTTTCTTCTTCGTCCTCCTCTTTTGTTTCCTCTTTCTTCTTCTTTTCATTGCTCCTACCTACACACCAGAGCCTAGAAATACATAAAAATCACTTATAAAACACTAGATATTACGCAAAATATGATGAACTGCGAGGTTGGAAAAGAGAGGCGCCAGCCCGGGACGATGATGAGTCCCAACCTTTGCTGTGGTGCCATCTGAGAGAGCAGGAACAGGGGTGACTCTGCTAAATTACGTCAATAATTCCCAAAATGACCTATAGAAAAAACCGAAGCCACGGCTGAATACTTAATATTTTATGACTTAATAGAAATTTCAACTAACATCCAAATCATCAAAACATATCCAGCCTAACTAGTTTTAAAGAGATGTATAAATTAAGTACGTTAAAAGTATATATATATATATATATATATATATATATATATATATATATATATATATATATATATATATATATATATATATATATATAAACATTTTCATTTATAAAACTGCTAAAACGACCCACCATTTCGCCTTTATAATTTCTCAAGAAAATAAGAGACAATATAAACTCTCTTTTCAGGCATCAAACAGTTAGCTAGAACAAAAAGGGAACGAATAAACAAATATTATGTAAAACAGAAGCATTAAACTCTAAACTCATTATAAACCCTTATAAAGTCGAGCCACTTTCACTTGCCGAATATTTTAACAATTTGCAGTCTGAGCTATCTTTTAAGGCAGGGGTTCTCAACCTTTTTAATCTTATGTACCCCTCGAAGTCTTTCAGTATTGATCACGTACCCCTTACCCACAATGCAGCGTCAGGAAGGGTAACAATAAATGCATGGTTTATTGACTTACTTTATTAAATTTAAATTGTATTATATATGTGGAGCAGACAAAATTTTGATTTAATTTTAGTATGTTTCTCTGAGGTAGTGTCGATAAGAACTGGTACCTCACAGGGAGACACTATATGTGACTAACATGCAATACATTTACCAAAAAGGAACTATATCAGACAATTTTCGATCATTATGGCAGTGAACTAGTGTTGCTTGCAGCTAGTTCCAACGTGTAACTAGTAACAGTGATAGATAAGTCACTGTGTGTGTGAATAACGTATAAAATAATAAATCAGAACAAATATTATAGGTTTGCAAGGTTGTGTGGCAACTGTAATCCAAGAGAGCTTTCTTTCAAGTAATATAATTCCAAGAGTTTCTTTGTTAACGTTGTTAACGTGTCCTGGTTCTAGTGAAGGACACATTCAGCCTAGCACATGTAGGCCACATTGTATATATATATATATATATATATATATATATATATATATATATATATATATATATATATATATATATATATATATATATATAATTACTATTACTACGGATATAAGTACACGATAAGCTGTACTACCTCTGTCTATACAGTCGTAATAATATCACTCTGATAGCAAACTTTCTTTCCAAATAATAAGGTAGTTATTAAGACAACTTTGATACGCTAGTGTAGGCTGCCGCCGCAGTGCCGCGCCACAAGCCGGCGGCGGCATCTTCCTCCAAACTTAATTAAATCCTTTTCAGTTTTCAGTCTTTCGTGAAGGCAAGAGGTGGGCGGACTAGAGCCTAGTACCTACTAGTGCCTACATTTGAAAACCTCCGACCTCGTACTTACAGTGGTGGTGGTGGCGGTGTTTGGTGTTACTGACAGTTACTGTTCGATCAGTCTTACCTCACACCCAGACACAGCCATAGATATTCAAAAATACACTTGTATGATATCCAAAACACTCGTCAACACTCAAACGTACGTAGCAGCATGCAAGACATTATCGTCTTCTCCACAACCCTCCAGCGTCATATGTTAATTAATTTAAGGCATTTTAAGGCTATTCACTTACTTTTACATTTTGTTTACATATGAGTGAAAAAAAAAGCTTGAAAATATATCCCGATATTGAAAAGGCGATACTTAAACAAAAAGTATATTTAGGAAAGTCGTAACTATTACTAACTGTTCCTTGCTTTCATTCACTGTAAGCCAAGCATGTCTTAGAAGGAAGTCACTAATCTAGCATTTCCTATATTTCATACCCTGTGGTCAAATATTCCCAATATGGCTTAATTTTGCTGTGTTGAGAGGACAAAGGCTGTTCAACTGATGGCCCACTGCCTCCTCCTTGGCTCGCCCCCCCCTCCACATGCAAACGCAAAGCCCCAGCAGCAAGTCGGTTCCAATACTTTTTTTCCTGTTTCCTATTACTCTTCCATGGTAACCAGGCACCTAAACAGCTGAGATTACCGCCAGTCGCCCAAGACTTGCTTCTTTGCACAGCTAGCAACTGAGCGGCGACAGGCCTCAAGACTCAAGTGATCGATTCGATTTCACACACACACACACACACACGAAGGGCAAAGAAGAGGCAGAAAAATAATGGATTCTTGGTTAAAGATAGAAAATATAGTTGCTTATTGATCAGTAGTGTATAGCCGGTGTCTGATTATGTAAAAGATTATATTTGACATGATGAATTAAGTAAAGAAAATTTGCATGTTTCAATATTTGCTTCTTTTAAAGTTATGAGTAAAACTTTTGCAGGGAGGATCTTTCAATGCTAATGAAACACATTTTTAAGATGAATTTTTTTTTAAGGCGGTGTCACACTAGCACTTTTTCCGTCGTTTTTCAGAAAATCGACAATGTTTTGGCTGCGGCCTGTCTCACACAAATGCATCATGGTGTTTCGTCGTCACTTCCCGCCAACACAATGTAAACACAAACATGGAGGCCACGCTGCGCAAAGATACGCTACTCTGAACGTAATACTGTGTATTACGAAACTTAGACGAGCTAAACAAGCCAAAAAAGCGTGCATGGATGCGTTCATGGTTAGTGGTAGAACCAATGCACGTAGAAACAGATTGAGGAGACTCGGCAAGTCTTGTGGTCTTGGTCTTGGTATGTAAATAAAGGCGGAAAATTTGCAGACGGAAACGATCCGTATCGTCTGACAAGTTCATGCGGAACGTTGAAAAATAGACGGAAATCGCATTAATCGACGGAAAAAGTGCTAGTGTGACACCGCCTGTGTCCTTTCATAAATTGCTGAGTGAAAGCACTGCATATTGACTATGTACTATTTAACATGACATTATTATATGAAGGCAGTGAAACAACTTTTCTCCACAAAATATATTGACTCTGGTGTACACAGGGTGGGCACAACAGCAAGACAAAGGACAGTAGAAATGCTACGTACAAGCTATACTAAAAAGAAATGATCATTATGTTTTTAGTTAATTATGGCCCTTTTGTAGTATGTAGTTTACATTTTGTGACTGAATTTTTTTTATATAAAATAAATGCAATATTACCATTATATTTGCATCAAAAACCTACTATGATACCTTAGAAAATATACTCTCACTATGCATACGTACATAGGATCTTCAATTCATGTGTGTGTGTGTGTGTGTGTGTGTGTGTGTGTGTGTGTGTGTGTGTGTGTGTGTGTGTGTGTGGTACCTTGTCCTAGCTCGGTACATGTAGCAGCACACTACCAGAGATAAAGTCCAGCCTGGTGACTACTTCTTTTAGTCTGCCTTCCCATTGAATACTTGGCACACTTACTCCATGCTGCTGTCATACAGTTTGGGTCTGGGCAGCATCAGTTGGCAGTGTAAGTATATTTGAATGGAACTGTCACATATTTATATAAAATCACAAAAGAAAAAGGAAAAAGTACAAGTTTGTAGAGTATAATGCAAACATAATGTAAAATTAATTATGCAAGTTTGATAATTTTCATGGTGCAGCCATTTGCCTTTCAGTGGTGAAGTACAACCTCAACGTGTCCATATCAAGGCCATGCCAGGAAAAAAGCTTCACAAATAAAAAGCTCATTAATCATGCCAAAGTGTTGCATGACGGGGCCAACTGGTGTAGACCGGGGCTGCTGAGCTGTGAGCTATGAGCACTGCAGACAAGCAGCTTACAATAAAGGCCATAATTACTTGCTGTGACATATACTCGTATGGGCTACTCTATGAGTGCTTTCATAATAAACATACCACACATAATATTCAAATCTCTTGATCAGGTAATGCTAATGTATAAAAATACAAATTCAAAATCAAATATACAGTACATGAAGAGCACAGGTTGGGAAAGATACGTGTATTAGAATACAAACCTAATGCTACACCTCAAACTGAAGTGATGACAAAAGTAGCAAGGCCCAGGGAGTACATGACAAAAGTAAGGCAATGAATGCAAACTATGGTAATCATACATTTACATTGGGAAAACACTTTACCCTATATGTATTTTCATTAACTGACCACATGACACTTAAAGAGTTAAATACATGATGAGGACATGACTTTGGAGTGAACTTCATATGGGTTCCTTAGTCTCAACATAGGAAGCAGAACATTACTAAGTCACTATTACATATGCAATTCCCACAAGGCCTAAATATAAGCTACAGGAGTAATAAGGTGGTGTTGAGGTTCTGGCAAACTGGCAAAGAAACATAAGTATTACTGAGTCATTACAAACACTTATAAGGCTCTTGTCACCTTCACAGTGAATGGGGCTCTCACACAAGTGGAGAAATCCAACTTACTGCTACAGCAACTGCAACTCTTTTATTCTAGAGTAAAATATAAATTTCTATATCTCATATTAACAATTCATCCATAAAAGGCTGATTTGCATCCAAGACAAGTCACACTGCTGTTAGTGGACCTTTCTTTGTCATCTTAGAAGTTAAGCTTTTATAGCTTAATCATAGAATACAAAATTACCTGTAACCTTATCAGTGACACAATACAGGCAATATATATGTATATTTTTAGATTTACAAATGAAGGTATATAAATACTGAAGATACAGAATTTTCAATGCTTGATGAATACTCACATATTGCAGCTATGCAAGTTAAAATGTACAATTGTGATAGCATTTTATGAAAATAGAATCTGTACCAAATTGTCCAACAGTAAAAATACACATCAATTTACCAATTACATTTATCTTTGAACACAAGGAAACTCACTGAGCTTATCACTTCAGTGTCAGCAGCTTCCTCCACCTGTGTTGAATAGTGGCAAAAAATATTGTAGAAAAGCAAATTTAGATAGAATCTTTCCAGGCATACACACGTTTGGGCAAGGCAGGGCATGACGTGAGACAACAAGAGCACATACAGGTAGCTGAGGCCCACCACTTAGTAGAGGAAAGCAGCAGTAATTCATTGCCACCCAGATCCCAGCAGGACCTTGCACCACTAGAGGAAAAAGAGGCTAAAAGGTAGCATTGCACACAAGCAATACATTGCCAGAGATGAGAAGGCTGGCTTTGATTTTTGGATATGATATGCTACTGGTCATTATGAAGACTGGGGTAGCATTTTAGTTAACATTCTAGTTGTGCTTTTAAGAAATGTATAATTATAAGATCAATAGAGAGCAGAATTTCAAATGATTAAATGAAAATAAAAAATTCATACATTTATATATTTTTCTTAATACTACTTAAAAATCATTCATACTGTTTATATGTCAAACACTGTTTGCCTGCTGGATACTCTTTGCTTTCCTACACAATGATTAGATTTTGGAAAACATATGAGAAGAAATAACAGAAGTGGTGCAAACAGCAGATAACAAGAAAGTATTGCATTGATGAGCCTTAAGAAATTCAACACAGGAAATACTGGATTTATGTGCTGACTATGCTGTTAAGTATGTCAATGAACACATCATACCTCATTATGTCTCCCCAGGAACAATGAGTGCATAACAATTATGCCATCAATCCAGTTAATGAATTCATTACCTTAGCCTCTTCCCCTTCTAAAGATACTGAGAGTTTAGGGCTTGGGACACTGGAAGGGAGGTGGGGCTGCAACACATAAAACATGATCCTCTTAAGCAGCAGCAACAACAAGACAAATAAAGCTGATAATGCAGGCCATTTTATGATGGCTGCTACAGCCTTATTACTCAAGGTTTCTGGATTGGCTCATAGCTTGTATGCTAGATGTATGTATGTATATATAAATATTTCAAGCTCACAAAAGAATAATGAGTTACATGACTCTTTCAGAAAGTAAGAGAGAACAGAAATGTGAACCAAATATGGGGTCTATCAGATGGACCCAGTGTGGTCGCAGCAAGATGGGTGTGAAAAGTAAGTCTTTACGGGCAATGAATGTATCATGGCACACCTCAGGACACGTTAAGCACCATGTGTCAAGCAATGTTTACTAATACAATTCTGTCATACGCCAAACCAAGTATAGATGATTGCACCAACTTTTAGACCCAGCTTTCCTAGTGTTCTACACATTGTTTAAGGTTTTTACTGCTAATACATTGAGATACATTAGATTACCTGTGTGTAAATCAAATACACAATATAAGAGCAGCAATATATATCTCGGATAAACCTATAACTCAGTATAAATCATAGACAATATGGAGCATAAGGAAGAATTTCTTACAACACAAGTTTGAGTTCCTCTGTGATCTGGGAAGAATGTGTGTGAAAAGTTATAAGCCTTATGGACACATACTCAGGAAAGGATGAAAAACTGGTGATGACAGTGACTATCAAATGAGAAGGGAATTACCTCAAAGAGATATGCTTCCTCTCCTGGGAACAGCTAACCCACAAGGATCTCCAAAGACTCTTACAATGCCACAGAGGTATAGTAGTATTTCACACAATGATGGAAACTTTAGTCTTTACGACTATACTTATGAGAAACATGCAAAATTGTGAAAAATCTTATGAAAATAGTTCTTAACTACTGCATCCACTGGATTTTTTGCTACAACACCATCTTTATGATCTGACTTTAGCAGTCTAGATTTGTAAAACTAATCTATGTCATTGGGCACTATATGTTTTTAAGGCATGACACTAATTGACTTTCATGCCTTTTCATAATAAGAATAAAAATTATTTCATAAATTAATCAAATAATTCAACCAGAATGTAGATTCATAACTTCTGATACGATAGAATTCAAAGCAAAGTGAAGTCAAAAGAATTGTGCCCAAATGGCCCCACTTCTCAGCAGGGACAGGGGTCTCCTACGACCCAGCGAGGCTCCTACTGTATTGGCTCGCCAGCATTAATTTATTCTATTAGGCACCTTGGTACTCTCGCTCTCTCTCTCTCTCTCTCTTTCTCTCAATCTCTCTCTCTCTCTCTCTCTCTCTCTCTCTCTCTCTCTCTCTCTCTCTCTCTTTCTCTCAATCTCTCTCTCTCTCTCTCTCTTCTCTATATAAACAAGTATAATACTAATTCTATGATCGATTATTTCAACTTTGTGTTTGAATGCCTTTTCTGATGTTACATATTTTAAATTTTTTTTCTACCAACTAGATGATAAAAAACTACTCTTCTTAATGATACTTAATAAGTGAATATTCTTCTTAGGATATCACTGTGCTTTCCTTCCTTACATTTGATACATAGGCATTCTTCTTTAAGAAAACACTGTAAAATGATTTTATCATACATAAGGCCATTTGCCAAACAGCCATTGGTGATACCACCCTCAGCTGAATGAATAGAGCACTGATTTGCAATTCTAAAGTCCTCGACTGAAATTATTTTCAATCAATACCATAGTTTCTTATTATATGGACAGTACAATAATAGCAGCAGTTGCACACTAAGCAACTGTATACAACTATATTTTCACAAATTAATAAATCTGATATTGTTGGACAGTGAGGTGAAAGGTTCATTCAATATAAAAGTACCTGCATTGGTTTTCAGGCTTATGCTTATCTAACACCATTATGCACTTTCAACTCCTTGTTTCATTAAACTGCCATAACCCTCTGCAGCTCTCTCAATCCCTTCCTCACCCTTGTTTATTTTTTTCATTATATCACTCTTTTTCAAGAAATAGTCAGATGAGAGCTTTCGATTTAAGTGTTTGTTTATCTGTGAGCCACCAACTTCAAAGAGCACAATGGCAGGATGAACACAATTTGCAGCCTTTAAGTGTTGTCTTTTGTTGTTAGGCAGACACAACTGTGAGCAGCAGAACACAGGAGGAAGTGAGTGGCAGGGTGATATACAGCAGGACAGACAAGCATGCCTCATATGGACCACACTGGAGATGAACTGTTTCCTGTGTGAGTCAGTGAGGTGATTAGGATAAAGAGAATAAACAAGATGTAAACTACTTTGCAGTACAACAGAAGGGGATTATATCTGGAAATGTTCCATATCATACATCATTCAGTTATACATAATGCTAATGTTTTGATTAATCACATAATGCATGGGGAAGGTGCCCCAACTGCTCATCAAAATAAAGAAAATAATGTCAAAATTTTCATGGGCAAGCAACACTGGCTGTCAATATGTGACGTGTAGCTGCCCACATCACGCCTCATGAAGGAATGAAGAAAATACCTGCATTATCACAGATGTGCAGTGCCTGATGCAAAACTGCAATGGTTAGCACTCTTATATAAAAGACAATCACATATCTAAACCAATGCACCACAAGTGTCTGCCATTGTAATAGTAGGATCATTCTTCACTAACAATTGTACATACTATATCAGTAACTCAAAAATTCATGTATCTTTTGTGTGCTTTTTTTTCACTACTACAGTATATCCAATTCAATACCTTTTGAGTTAATTTCTAACATACTATGGCAAGAGAGGTTGATACAATATTAGGATATATCAACACAAATAAATACTTTAACTAATGTTGGATACATTATATGTATGTACAGTATAATGATAAATGTGTATAAGTACACTGTACTATATTATGTGAATATCAACATCACTTAAATACAAAACACTTAAAAATTCACCAGTAAGTTTACAATTCCTTGTTCCTTTGATGAGGAATTAAAGTGTGACTGCATGGCACTAAAAGAAGCCTCCAGCTACATGAAAATGTGTTACTGATAATACTAATAAGGATCAAATCAGTGCTACAAAACTCACATGAACAGTTTCCAAATGTCCTGTCACAGATATACACATGCCTGTCAATGCATCCACGCATCCACTGCCAACTGAACTGTTTGTCACTGCCTCCTGTCACCAGACCATCCATGTCTGCTCTCAGCTCAGCCACACACACACTTATCTTTCAACACTGACTTTGAATTCAACCTCATGAAACGGAAGACGGAGAGAATGTGACGAGAAAACCTCCACTTATAAAATTGTCACATGCAGAGTATGAAATCAATTAATTTAATAACATATGTTAATCAACATCAAACAAAATAAGTAAGACTGATTCCAACTTATGCATACATCAAATTCATAAATAAATTAAATCTTCATAATATGTATATTCAAAAGAATAAATCAATGACAACCACATAAGACATCATTTGAAACTTACAAAATATAAACTCACAACAGATACACTAGTGCATTGCTTACACTCATCTGGTTAAATGCAGCCACTAGCACAACCTAAGCTCATATATAGCTCTGCCTGAGAAGCCAAAGTTGGTCCCCTTGAAACAGAGACTCAACCAAGGCTATAGATTGGTGGTCTTGGCAATCTTGAGTGCCTTCTTCAGCTTGATGACTCTCCTCTCAGTGGTGGGGTTCCCTGAAGGCAGGTCTCTATAGTAGTGCTCTGATGCTGACTTCCTTTCTCGCCTCCACGATGAGCGTTTCTTCTTCTTCAGCCGCCCTCCGTACGTTCCGTCCTGGAAAACAAAGGTACTCATACTGTGCAGATAGGTAGTCCATGGTTTGCATTCATGAACAGCAACTAAAGGCTTTTGTCTATAATATACGTACTATGCTATATACGTAATCCGTTTCATCCAAAGTTACACAACAGCCGAGTACAAATTGCATTGCTAATAGCTAAATGATTACACAGGAAAATTATATAACAAACACAAACACTATCTTGCTATACAAATTTGGGAACTGGGTTACTGAAGAAAGGGTCTAGTTTATGTCTAGCAACCATGTAACCACACACTTCACTGATGATGAGATGAAGGTGTCTTAGATGATGGAAGATTAAGTCCAAGGAAATGAGAAAAATGTGAAAGCTGAGAACAAGAAGACAAGGTTTGAATATTGTTAAATGTGCCATCTGAGGATCGCATTAGGACACAGAATATGTGATGAGTGACAGATGCTTTCTTGTCATCATAATATACTGAAAGAGAGGATAAAAAATCTATGCAAAGGCAACTTAAAACAAGAGAAAAAAAAAAAAAAAAAAAAAAAAATAGAAGGTAGCAGTGAATTGCAGGATCAGTCTGGAGAAAAACCTAAGAAAGAAACCTTCATGCAGGGCAGTTTTTGCAGTCATGTTTTGAGGTATGAAAGAAAAAGGCAAGAAAAATTAAGCTTAAGATTATAAAACTTGGTAATGCATCAGAGCTTTGAATGATTAGAGATGAGTACATAAAAGGAATACAAAATCAAAGAAATATAAAAACATTTAAATAATATGATAATGTGAAAACTGAACAGTATAAACATGACACTAGAAGAAACAAACAATGAACACATTAGACAACAGACGTACACACAACATAACATGACCAGCAAAGTCTCTTAACTGATTTCATAAAATATTCACATGAGAAGTGACAGAACAGCAGGATGAGTTCTGTATCAATTTTTCTTTGTATACTTCAGTCTTCACTACATTATATCTGGTCCAGTCAACAAATAAAACTTAGAAATCAAATTATGCCAACACAAATCTTTCAAAATCACACACACACAAATAAATAAATAAACAAAGGAGAGCTATTACTAATGAACTAATCAATACTAATATATGTTAGCTTCTACATCTAGGCCAGCATGGTCCTGTACACAGCCTGGCTCATGCACCAAGACCTCTGCTTCCTTCCCAGGCAAACATCTCCTCTGTCTTGCTATGTGACACACCACACATAACTCAAAGCAATTAGGTCACAACACACTGTATATACAATTACTTCCAAGAATGTGAGATATGCTTTGTAATTTCACAGCAAATATGTACCACAAAATAAACAAAGCAGATCTGATAACTACAATATGCATGTAATTTTTTTATTTATTCATCCTTTTATGAGAAGTGAACTATGATACAAAATGATGATCTTCCTGTTTCTCCTCAGCAGTCAAATTGTTGAAAGTTGCAGTATCAGGGAAAGTCTTGGGATCTAGGAAGCTCAGAGTGGTCACTACAGGTGGTAATCACCCTTGCTAAAGTGCTCCAACTAAGGGGGAAGGGGAAAAGGCTCTTCTAAGATGCTCAAGGTCACTATAGATAATATATAGCAGACCTGATGGGTAAACACGACGCCCAAACTCAGGGGTTACGTGTTTTTCGTGGGTGTGGGCGAGCCATGAGGTGCAACTGGCGAGCGTGGAGGGAGAAATAAGGGCAAGTGAGATGTGGTGTGAGGGTGGAGGGTGAAGGAGAGGAGAGTGTGCCCCTCACCACCTCTCCATTAATACCTTCACAGCTCAAGCTTATACTGACTTAAACCACCAAAAACTTAACAAATACAATGAAAAATATCAAATCTTGATAAATAAGAATTGTGATAATATATTCAAAATATTATAAAATTATTTTCGATCTCAATAATTTTTGTCCCCCTTGGAATGTTGCAAATACCCACTCTACACAGTTATAATTTTCATGCCATTAATAAGATCTTCCATCAAACTGAAGCATTTAGATTTACAATATTCCTAGAATGCAAGCTGAGGAATGGTGCATTCCAGAAAATATTTGTTATCAAAATATGCTATAAAGAATTATGCAAGTCTCTATACAAGTGTGTATATTCTTTGTAAGCTTTTTATCTGTACATAAGCATGAAGTTTACTGTAAGCTTTCTGACTTACAGTAGTAAAGATATGATATGCCTGATATGCCATAAGAATTTTCACTTGTAGCCACAAAATAAGAGAGGAAATATAAAGAAAAGAAAGTGAGAGAAACAGAAAAAGAAATGTCTGTGAGTTGATGAAAACCATCACAAAAAACACTGAAATCTGCACTAGACAGCATGCAGCTTTCAGTGGCTGTTGTCGAAGAGAGTGGGCTTAGCACAATGTGTGGCTTCAGTTGTAGATGGAGCTCAACTGTATATATATATATATATATATATATATATATATATATATATATATATATATATATATATATATATATATATATATATATATATATTACACTAAAGAGAGCAGAAGGAAAATACATCCATCCAGTATCATTGGTTTTGTATTTGAATAACAATTACCTACATACAGATTGACTTAACCTACAATAAAAGCTTAACCCATACTGTCAAGTTCCAACACTGTGCATGAATGGATGTCGATCACATCACACTGACAGCATGAATGAGGAACTTCAAACCAATGTTTTATAATAGCACAATTTACAATACTGCATTATTAAACTCTGAAAATACAGTAGCTTCCATTTTGGTTTCTCTAGTAACATCAGTGTACAATTGTCTTTCAAGGATAGTACACCATGCCTTGCTGATTTGATGAGAAATACATTTCCTCCATTAAAAGCCTGTCAGTTATAAAGTCATGGCTTATGCTAATATAAACAGTATCCTTAAAAGCTTCAGCTAATAACAAGAGAGGTTCAGGTGTCAAAGAAAACTTATGATACTGGATTCTGAGCAGAGACAAGGTGAACTCAGTGACAGTAAAGCATAATGGGTGTGCTGTTAAGTGTAATCTTTTGGCTGGTGGGGATGTGCCTAATGGTGATACAGGTTGTGGGTGAAAAATCCATGCAAAACAGTGTTCAAGCTGTAATGAACCAAAGACAATAGTATTAGAAAATACAAAATAAGAAACAATAAGTTAAATTTAGTCCAAGTGAAGCAAAAGTGGACTTGTGAAGTGGTGGTTGAATTCTCACTTACGATGTACTGAACACTGCAACATATGTAGTGCTTGAGTGAAATTACCAATACCTTACATTGCACAGTAATGCTGAAAATAAATAATTATTTGTGGTAGTAACTAGTCACTATGAAACTTACCATTAACTTACCATCTTGTTAGAGCTTATCTAAGAATGTTCATTAATTAAGATACACCATGCCAATGTACTCTGTCCTAATTATGAGCAACTGATGCTGAAAACCTCCATGAACACAGTATGTGACCACACTCACACACTGAAGCAGGTCACAGCATGGTGCACCTCACCTACTCATCACTGTAAATCATCTAGGCATTATACTGACATGCAGGTTACTAGGTAATGCTAATTACCTAGACAGCATAGAGGAAATAAATCAGAGTTCTGCCAGGGGCAGTCCTAACCTCTGCACTTTTGCACATGTCAATTAAAATACAATTTAGAGAAAATAATGTTTCCTGAATATATCAGTTATCAAAGTAGCATTCAAAAACAACCTCTAATCCAACAATCTTTATTTCCTTTCTTAGTGCCAGATGCAATTTCCATCAGCACCAATAACTCAGCACTTAACAAAGATTCATATGTAAGGAAAAAAATATCAAACATAAGTACTAATACTACTTTCTTTTCTTTGCAGAAACATCTTTAAATCATCCAAAGAATAAAATGAGCAAGAATAAATAGTACTGGCAAAGAGGTGTTGAGCTAACCTGGTTGGGTGGGAAGCGGCCGTACAGGGAGACCAAAGTAAAGAGCATGATGAAACCTAGTATGTTGGGAATGAAGGCAGTACACTTCACTGAGAGGCTGTAGTCCATGTAGCGAGAGTTCATGTCCATGTCCGCTGTGGAGAAAAATACCCAGCCATAGTAGTTGCATCCCAATGCCCAGGAATGACCAGTCTTCAATATGTCACTCCTTGTAATTAATGGTCACTAAGAGGCAAATATCAAGTACCACTGAAGAAAATTTAATATGACATAAGCTTGAGTAAGAGAAATGCAAAAACGTGAGCCATTTTTTTTCTTAGCTCAAGATTAACATTATCCTTTGGTGTCAAAATGGTGCACCAGTTTTAATTTTTGTCTTATACATTTGTTATACATGTACAAATTCTGGGCTATGTAGAATCTTCCTTCTTGATATGAACAGCTTTTTTAGTGATTTTCAATAGAATGATATCAAACTACATACAGTATACACTTTGGATGAACTGAGCAAAGAAATATTTTCATATTCTGGTAAGGAGGGAAAAATGTGACATCCCTCTCATGCCAGACACATTACCTCACTCACCTTCTAAGTAAGGTCGGCCCGTTGCGTTGTCTATCTCTGAGCGTGCCTTCCACGTCCACATACTCTCGTTGCCCTCACTGATGAACACAGGGTCCTCTACCGTGTACACTTTGCTGCTGTTGGGGTCTGAGAGTACATAGGAAGGAAAGAATATCAGGGTAACTAAAAGAAGCCAACAAATTTGTACATAAAAGACAGAGAGACAAAGAGAATATATGACCTGTACTACTCAGATATTATAAATTTTCTACAAATCATTCCTTGTGAAAGAAGAAAAGGGTACATTTACAGTTCAGTCACTAGAGTGATTTTATGGTATAGCCTTGGATAACACACCTATATACTGGCCATAGGGACCAGGACTGTAGAAGAGCTGGTTCTTCCACATGTTGAGGTCCAGAATCATGACCATAAAGATGATGCCATAGTTGAACCACTTGCCAGTGACGGATATCTTAGCGTACTTCCAGCGGAGGATGTAGGTAGAGAAGCCTGGCAGGTTAACGTCAATGGTGGAGGTGAAGTGTGGGAAGTCCCAATCCTGCATGACAATCAGCAAGTCCATGACGAGGATGAAGGATGCCAGGAATGCACGTGATAATTCTGGGGAGAGGAAGGGGAGGAACTAAATCTAAGGGAAAGTGCACAAAAAAGACTAGAGGTAATTGAATATATGGGAGAGGAAAGGGATTATAGGAAGAGACATGTACAGACTCTGGAGAGATGAAGGAGACTAGAGGCACTTGTGATAACTGTGGAGAGAGGAAGGAGGTAAACAGCAAGAAGAAAAGTACATTAATTAATCAAGTATGGAAAAACAAGTAAAGGAGGAGACTAAGGCATACATGTGAAAGGAAGGAGGTTAAAATTGATAAGGGAAAAAAAGTGAGAATATTATAACTTTTTTGGAGAGAGAGAGAGAGAGAGAGAGAGAGAGAGAGAGAGAGAGAGAGAGAGAGAGAGAGAGAGAGAGAGAGAGAGAGAGAGAGAGAGAGAGAGAGAGAGAGAGAGAGAATTATAGCTTGCTTGTGCTACTTGAAATTTAACAACCCCCATGTACTCAGTTTTGTTGCCTGTGTTGCCATTAGTAGTATTCTATAACGATTATTCCTTGATAAAACTGATAAAACGTAAAATAGCAATGGACAACTTACTATGAAAACTGAGGGGGGGGGATACAAATCATACTAAATCAGTCTGAAAAGCGTGGGGAAGGCCATGTCACTCACATCCCCCACAGAACTGACACCCATGCACATTGTAAGAAATATAACTCTACACACCTTTCACTTATGAACCTAATGAGCATATGAACCAAATCCAGACAATTTCACTTAACTAGATGAGCCACCATTAATAATTCAACAGCAATAAGAATCAATAACAAAGAACAGATTGCTTCCTACATACTACAAGCTAAAGATCACCAAATACAAAGCCAAGATGAAAAAGAATCAGTGAAAGAGGTTAAAGAGCAGATAACTTCCTAAACACTACAGGCTAAAGAACAACAAGTATGACATGGTAAGACTGTGAAGAATTTACCAACAATAAGAATAAGTGAAAGGAGAACGAAGGAGGAGGAGGAGAAAGAACAGAATACTCACTAAACACTATACTGGATAAAGCCCGTATTCTGAAATGCTTTGCTCTCTCCATTACTACTTTCCAAAGGCTCTAGTTGAAGCTACTAGTGTTCTTAACTTCTTCAATACTGGTGCACATTTTTACCTTGAGATTTGTGTACGATTTGACCACTTTATTGACATTAAGGAGGGTCTATGGAGGTCAGAAGATTAATGGCCAGTCTTCACTACTTTAATCCCCAACATGAGTTTCACCAAATAGTAACCAGAATGAATACGAAAATGCGTCATGGTACTGAAGGGGTTGTGGGTATTTTATGTATCTAGAGGGAGACTGGCAAGATTTCTACATTATCATTACGAGATACTGCCTTGAAAACCCGCCTACTCGTCTCTGTGGCCTTGAAAATCTGTCGTGGCGAGAGCGTAGAACAGCTAGTAAGAAGAAAACCAGAGAGGAGTGCACTTCGGAACACAGGGAAGGAAGGCCTCTCATTTCCTTCCTTATTGGTATTCATATATGCATCGTCTCAGCGGGAAGTTGTCCGTGGCTGGGAGTAATTAGTGCGCAGGTGGAAAATAGTAAACAGACGGAGATGGATGATGATTGTGAGAGCATTAATAGTATGACGGTGATGGTGGTGAAAATTGCTGCTGAAAGTGATGGTAGTAGTAGTAGTAGTAGTAGTACGTAGCCGCCGCCTCCAACAACGTACAACAGAAACGGAAACCACCCCCTCCACCACCACCAACAGAGACAACACCCTCCTCATCCTTTGAAGTAAATTTAGACTTTCCTTGAAGTGACAAGACTCACCTGATCAATGTCACCACACGTGACACGGAGGAGCACCGCACCACACACACACACACACATCGTTCCCTTCGCTAAGAACTCTTTCCAGTCTATAATCTCAAGACTCCACACACTCGTTAAGTAAACATGAACGTAATTATAACTTCACGATAATAGCATAATTTTTAATGCTTTACTTTACACCCACGCTGTCTGGACTCTGGAGGCAGTATGAATGGAGCATGGGGAGAATGTGTGTAAAGAAGAGAGGGCAGAAAATAACGAGAAATTGACAAAGAAGAGGAATAAGAAAGGAAAATATGATACTTTTCCATATAGCAGAAGAGGAAGGATGAAACATAAGAAAGATAACAGAGGAGGAAGCGAGTAATAAGAAGGACGAGGAAGAAGAAAACAAGAGAATAATGCAAAGAAAAGAGTTATGGAAGGGTAAACTATAAAATCATAATAAAAATGGAAGCGAGTAAGGAAAGAGGAGAAAGAAGTGGCCATGTGGAAGAAACAATAATAGAAAATAAAGACAAATATGGCAAAAGCAAGAAATATAAAGCAGCCAAACAGGCGTAGCCACACAGCACAGGAGTCAGCAGACAACACGGCGCTCTTGTTGCGAGGGACGGTCAACATGTAAACAATATCCATCTTTTCCTCCTTCACAAAAATGCAAGACGTAAGAAATTTCAATAACACGAAAATATGCATGTTATTAAGAGAGAGAGAGAGAGAGAGAGAGGAGTGAGACGGTGAGGCATTAGGGATGAGAGAGGAAGGAAAACGAAGCCAGAGAGAGGAGTGATGAAGAGGTGGAAGAAAATGAGTATTATTTCAGGTCACGATGTAGCAGTTTGTTTCTCCGAGGCTGTGGAAGAGAACCATATTGAGCCATTATGGTGCACACACACACACACACACACACACACACACACACACACACACACACACACACACACACACACGTAGTATAGTAGAAGTAGCAGCAGCAGTAGTAGTAATAGTAGTAGTAGTAGTAGTAGTAGTAGTAGTAGTAGTAGTAGTAGCAGCAGCAGCAGCAGCAGCAGCAGTAGTAGCAGCAGCAGTAGCAGTGGTGGTAGCAGTAGCAGTGGTAGCAGCAGTAGTAGTGGTAGTAGTGGTAGTAGTAGTGCAACAATAGTAGTAGTAGTAGTAGTAGTGGTAGTAGTAGTGGTGCAGCAGTAGTAGTAGTAGTGCAATAATAGTAGTAGTAGTAGTAGTAGTAGTAGTAGTAGTAGTAGTAGTAGTAGTAGTGCAGTAGTAGTAGTAGTAGTAGTGCAATAGTAGTAGTAGTGCAATAGTAGTAGTAGTAGTAAATCCACTACAATTGTTATTTATACATTAAAAAAAATAATGATGATGATGATGATGATAACAACAACAACAATAATCATACCAATAATAATAATAATAATAATAATAATAATAATAAAAATAATAATAAAAAATGATAATATTATTAATAATAATAATAATAATAATAATAATAATAATAATAATAATAATAATAACAATAATAATAACAACTACAACAACAACACTGCTCGTTCCTGCAGAAAACGGCCGCAAGAACCACCACCACTACCACCACCACCACCACCACCACTGGCCACCCACTGATCCTGGCAACACTCCAGTTACGACACATAAAAAACGGTCGTTGTTGCAAGGCGGCGGCAGCGACGGCGACGTGTTGGACACCCACAAAAGTTTCATCAAGACCTGGATGAAAGGAATAAAATGTCGAAGAGAAAAGAGGAACATTCTATGCACTGTGTTGCCGAGAGTGAGAACTTGAGGATTATAAGAAGCGAGGAGGCGCGGAGGTTACGGTGAAGTGAGAGCAAGTCTGTGAATGGAACAAGGAAAGCTGAAAGGCAAGGAAGAAAGAAGAAGAAGAAGACGGTAAAGATGATTCAAGATTACATTTGTAGACTATGCACAGATATTCTTGGTAAGCAGAGAGAGCGAAAGGAAAGGAGCCATGCATCAAGTAAAGAAGGGAAAAGGAAAAACGAAAAACATAGATAAGAATAACAAACGCAAGAGATAGCAAACAATCAGAGGTCAGGAGAAAGGAAAGGACAGAAGTGACACAAAAGGAAGAGAAGACCACACCAGCAAAACATTAGCCAAGGAACCTATATACCAGAGATTCCTTAACAGTAGCAAGTAAATTTCCATGATTTAATGCAATAATTTGGTTTCATGATGCGCACTTTTCCAGATCTCTTCATTACCAGTAGGAAAGGAACGCAAGGAATGCAGAGAGAGAGAGAGAGAGAGAGAGAGAGAGAGAGAGAGAGAGAGAAGAAACAAGGCGAGTGAAGACGAGAGCAAAGGCTGTCAGTGCATGCGTGTGAAGCTGAAAACGAAGTAAGTAAATAAAACTTAAACTTGCTCATAACGAAGATTAAGAACATGAGGAAGTTTGGAAAGAGGTTGAAGAAACAGTCAAGATCTGTATAGTTTTACACAGACAATTACCACAATTTATAACTACATACATGGCTACTATACTACTACTACTACTACTACTACTACTACTACTACTGCTGCTGCTGCTGCTGCTGCTGCTGCTGCTGCTGCTGCTGCTGCTGCTACTACTACTACTACGTCTGCTAAAGCACAGACTGCAAAACACACACACACACACACACACACACACACACACACACACACACACACACACACACACACACCGATTGCAGACAAGGAAACACAACAAATCTAAAAAAAAAAAAAATTATTCACTGTTCTGTTGATGTATTTCTCTCGGCTCTCCTTGAGACTATGAGGATGAGACGAAGGAGAAGGAGGAGGAGGAGACGAAAAACAAAAACAAGAAGGAGGAGGAGGAGGAGGAGGAGGAGGAGGAGGAGGAGGAGGAGGAGGAGGAGGAAGGGTAAGAAAAATGCAGAATATGCAATACAATAAAGGGAAACATGCCAGGAAAGATACACAAAGAGAGGGAAAGATTTATGACACAAAGACGACGGAAGGCAGGCGGGGAGACAGGGAGGGACAGAGAAGATGGACAGAAGAGATGGGAGACAAGATAGACGAAGGAAGTGAAGAAAACAGATAAAAATAAGCAAAAATAAAGATAAATAAGCATAAGTGAAAAGGATAATCTTCAAACACATTATATATGAAGGACCTTTTAAAACACCTCAACAGTTTCTTAACAAAACCCTAAAAAAATCATCTTAAGCTTGACAATTACCCAAAAACGACAAAAAAAAAAAAAGTAAGTAAATAAACATAAGAGAAAAGAAGAATCATCAGACACACCGCATATATGAAACGCCTTTTAAAAACACCTGTACAGTTTCCTAACAAAACCAAAACATTTCTATCTTACACTTGACAATTCACCAAAGCTCACAATACATTCCACACACACTCAGCATACATATTGATTCACTCCCCGCTAAATCTGACAGAGGGTGTCTTGCATGGGGAATCCAGATTAACCAAGTGTGACGTTTTGACGGTGTGACGCGCGCAAAGAAGCCACAGGTGTCTGAGATTAGGACATCTGACTTCTCCTCTCCCCCTTCTGAGCACATGGTCGATACAAGGAGGGGAAGGCAGGGAGGGAGAGGCGGAGGAAATGGAGGGGAAAGGAAGAGGGAACGTAATTGGCCCGAGGAAAAGGGAGCAGAGTGGAGAGGAACACAGAGGGAGGGATTGGACAGAACGAAATCAAAGGAACCAAGCAACGAGAGTTAAGAAGATTAGGAAATGCAGGAAGGAAAAGAATGGATGGGTGGTGGAAGGGATTTAGAACTTTCACACACACACACACACACACACACACACACACACACACACAGAGAGAGAGAGAGAGAGAGAGAGAGAGAGAGAGAGAGAGAAACCACTTTACTACTACCGTAACTAAAACAGACAAGCACAAATGAACAAAGAAGAAAGAAAACACAGAAACACATCACAAAACACATCATAACGAACAAGGAACTGAAAAACAAACAAAAACAAACTGAAACAACACACGCAACACAACACCAGATAACAACAATCCACAACGAACAACAACAACGTAAGGCAACTCACCGGTAGTTTCCACGAAGCCCTTGTTAAGCTCGTCCCAGGATATATAGTCAGACACGATGAGGAAGATCACCACTATTGCCACCACGATATACCCGCACCAGAAGATTAGGATTCGCGGGACGTTTGAAATCCGGTAAAGGCGACGGAACTCAGGCGCCCAGTTCGGATACAAGTTGTCCTGCAGCATCATATCTGTTACCATGAGGGCAGTCACCAGATCTCCCAGCCACGTGCAGGTTGCCGCGGCCTTCATCATGCTGCGGGAAGGATGGAAGGTTGGTTAGGTGATTGTCATGTAAGTCTGGTTGGGTTGTGAGGCAATTGAATAATAAATAAAATAATGATGTACGTGCTGCGTGTTTGCTTGCTTGCTTGTGCGATGGGGAATGGTAGAGTTGTAGTAGTGGTAGTAGTGGTAGTAGTAGTAGTGGTGGTAGTAGTAGTAGTAGTAGTAGTAGTAGTAGTAGTAGTAGTAGTAGTAGTAGTAGTAGTAGTAGTAGTAGTAGTAGTAGTACACTGTAAAAAATGATGGGTACAATGTAGGTAGATTTGATACGAGAGGATATAACGCCACAGATGTATCAACATTATCGCCTTTCTGCTCCCATACGGGCACAATGTCAACAAATGTACATATATATATATATATATATATATATATATATATATATATATATATATATATATATATATATATATATATATATTCCAGCAGAGTAAAGTAGCAATACTTTTCTTAATTTAAGTTAGAGCCTGTTTTCGTGTAATTCACCTCACCTCGGTCACCTGTTGGTCACCCAGCCAGCCCCAGAAAGTTCATACATGCATCATCAAAACTAACCTGTCTTGGCTTGCTTGTCTAGTTTGGTGTCTAAACATTCCAATTAGATGGTTGGTTCGTGATGCATGGTCCTCCATATATATATATATATATATATATATATATATATATATATATATATATATATATATATATATATATATATATATATATATATATATATATATATATATATATATATATATATATATATATATATATATATATATATATATATATATATATATATATGTGTGTGTGTGTGTGTGTGTGTGTGTGTGTGTGTGTGTGTGTGTGTGTGTGTGTGTGTGTGTGTGTGTGTGTGTGTGTGTGTGTGTGTGTGTGTAATTCACCTCAGTCGCCTCCTGGTCACCCAGCCAGTCTTCCCCATTACGGAGCGAGCTCAGAGCTCATAGACCGATCTTCGGATAGGACTGAGACCACAACACACTCCACACACCGGGAAAGTGAGGCCACAACCCCTCGAGTTACATCCCGTACCTATTTACTGCTAGGTGAACAGGGGCCACACATGAGGCTTGCGCATTTGCCTCGCCGCGCCGGAACTCGAACCCGGCCCTCTAGATTGTGAGTCGAGCGTGCTAACCACTACACTACACGGTGTGTGTGTGTGTGTGTGTGTGTGTGTGTGTGTGTGTGTTTCACCTAGTTGTAGTTTTACAGGGCCTGGGTATCATACTCGTGTAGCCCGGTCTCCATATCTACACACATCCAACTTTCCTTTAAAACTATGCACACTCCTTGCTGACACCACCTCCTCACTCAAACTATTCCACACCTCCACACATCTCAGTGGGAAATATATTTCTTCACATCCTTCAAGCATACTCCCTTGGTTATCTTTTTACTATGCGATCTCGTAGTTCTATTTAAATTTTCCTCTCTCAACATCATTTGTTCATTATCCACTTCATCCAAACCGTTCAACAGTTTATAAACCTGTATTAAATCTCCTCTTTCTCTTCTTTGTTCCAAGGTAAGCAAATTCATTTCTTTTAATCTCTCCTCATAGGTCATTTCTGCCAATTCCGGAACCATTTTTGTTGCCATTCTCTGCAATCTCTCCAACTTCCTTATATGCTTCTTTTTATAAGGGGACCAAACCACCCCAGCATATTCCAATCTTGGTCTAATTACCGTACTAATTAATTTCTTCATCATATCTTTATCCATATAATGAAAGGCTAATCCAATATTTCTAATCAAATTATATGTTTCTCCAAACATCTTGTCAATATGAGCCTCAAACTGCCCATGGTCTTGTATTATCACTCCCAAATCCTTTTCCTTTTCCACCTTTTTCAACACTACTCCTTCACCCATCTTATATGACCCTCTTGGCCGTCTTCCACTCTTCCCCATCTCCATTACATGACTTTTGCTCAGATTAAATTCCATCTCCCACCTCTTGCTCCACTCCCAAATCCTATCCAGATCTGCCTGTAAAATTTCACAATCTTCTTCACTCTTCACACACCTACACAACTTCGCATCATCCGCAAACAAATTAATATAACTGTTTACTCCTCTGGCATATCATTAATATAGACAAGGAAAAGTATTGGTGCCAGCACTGAACCTTGTGGGACTCCACTCTCCACCACCAACCAGTCCGACTTTGCATCCCTTATTACCGTTCTCATCTCCCTCCATCTCAAGTAGTTTTCCATCCACTTTAACACTTTTCCCTTCAGTCCTCCATAAATCTCTAATTTCCATAGCAGTCTCATGTGAGGTACCTTGTCAAAAGCTTTTTTAAATCCAAATATACACAGTCCATCCATCCCTCTCTCTCTTGTATTTTGTCAACCACTCTTGAATAAAAGCTCAGTAGATTTGTTACACATGACCTCCCTTTCCTAAAGCCAAATTGATGATCCGATAATAACTTATGATCCTCCAGGAACCGCATCCAATATTTCTTTATCACCCTCTCACAAATCTTACCGACCACACTTGTTAAAGACACAGGTCTATAGTTAATTGTTATAGTTATTGTGTGTGTGTGTGTGTGTGTGTGTGTGTGTGTGTGTGTGTGTGTGTGTGTGTGTGTGTGTGTGTGTGTGTGTGTGTGTGTGTGTGTGTGTGTGTGTGTGTGTGTGTGTGTGTGTGTGTGTGTGTAATTCACTGTTTGATCTGCTGCAGTCTCTGACGAGACAGCCAGACGTTACCCTATGGAACGAGCTCAGAGCTCATTATTTCCGATCTTGGGATAGGTCTGAGACCAGGCACACACCACACACCAGGACAACAAGATCACAACTCCTCGATTTACATCCCGTACCTACTCACTGCTAGGTGAACAGGGGCTACACGTGAAAGGAGACATACCCAAATATTTCCACCCGGCCGGGGAATCGAACCCCGGTTGTGTGTGTGTGTGTGTGTGTGTGTGTGTGTGTGTGTGTGTGTGTGTGTGTGTGTGTGTGTGTGTGTGTGTGTGTGTGTGTGTGTGTGTGTGTGTGTGTGTGTGTGTGTGTGTGTGTGTGTGTGATTTTATAAGATTTAAAGCATGCCTAAACATTGTAATTTTGCATACATCAGATGCTTTTATTTTCATGATATTAATTAGAATTTGATATTGGGATGTTTGTGTAATGAAAGTTGTTTGGATCGTCTTTTCAGGCTATGAGACATCCCACACCTGTCACCTGTGTTAGTGTTTTGAAGATGATGGGTTCCACTTACAACTCAACAGGAACTCTATTTGTCCCAAGAATAACAGTTTTCCAGATTATGTGGAGCACTGTTTTAAACTAGCCACAAGAAACATTGTTTTTGGAAAAATACATCTTCAGGAATACTACATGCTCAGTAACAGGTATTGATGCTACTTGGGAGAAAAAAGAATAAATATTTACTACTATTAGTTCAGGCAACTGTGATATTGCCCTTGTAGTAACACCTGAGTATGAACAAGTATGTTCTTCACGATTCATGTCTAAGGTTCATTAGGGTGCCTACAGCCTGATGTCTTGCAGTCCTTTCTGCCATGCACCATCCCTCAACAACTCTTCTTCAGATTACTTGCTACATACCTCCATTTTTCCATGGGTTTTCCCATGCCTCTCCTTAAACATTGTTGTGCTACTGTATATATATATATATATATATATATATATATATATATATATATATATATATATATATATATATATATATATATATATATATATATATATATATATATATATATATATATATATATATGGTGTCCCAAAATATGTATATATATACTAGTTGCTGAGAGCTTAATTGATGTTTTTTTTTCCTATCCAGATTAAACTTATTGTAATTAATGATGGCAGCCAGATTAAGTTTTGAACAAAAGAAATCCTCAAATGGTACTGTAAGTGTGAAAACACAGTTGAAGTGCAAAGACCGTTAAGGAGGACGTTTCAAACTGATCCACCAACGCGACTTACCATCACTCGAATTAGAGATAAGTTTGAAGCCCATGCAACTGTTCAGAATGTCCACGAGAAGCATTCCAGGAGACTATGAACATGGACAACTCCCACAATGCAAGAAAGAATGCTGGAAACATAGTATCTCCAAAATCCAAGAAAATCTATGCTGCAAGCGAGTCGTGAGGTAGGTATTTAAAAATTGTCGGTTTATTGCATTTTGAAGCATTGTCAATAGAAACATTACATTATTTGATTAATCCATGCTACTAATGGTGGTGATCCAGACCAAAGAGTGCACTATTGCAGGTGGTATTTGCTTGCCGCACAGGTGATATGTTTCCAGCACTCTTTCTTGCTTTGTGGGAGTTATTTATGTTCATGGTCTTTAGGAAGGTTTCTCGTGGACATTCTGAACAGTTCCGTGGGCTTCAAACTTCTCTAATTCGAGTGTTGGTAAGTTGTGTTGGTGGATCTGTTTGAAACTTCCTCCAAAACTGTCTTTGCACTTCAACTGTGTTTTTACATTTACAATAGCATTTGAGGATTTGAAGATTTTCTTTGTTCAAAGTTTAGTCTGACTGCAATCATTCAATCTAGTTATCAGCCGCTAAAGTGTGTAAAATTTTTTTAGGATGCCTATATAGTGTGGTTCCAATGATTTTATAAAAGAAATGTTGCATTTTAATTAATCTGTATATTAGTGAACATGCTTCTTATCACATGTGTACCTATATAATTTCATCTTTCTGTTCTCTGTCTAGAAATGTATTAGTACACACACACACACACACACACACACACACACACACACACACACACACACACACACACACACACACACACACACATATATATATATATATATATATATATATATATATATATATATATATATATATATATATATATATATATATATATATATATATATATATATATATATATATATATATATATATATATATATATATATATATATATATATATATATATATATATATATATATATATATATATATATATATATATATATATATATATATATATATATATATATATATATATATATATATATATATATATATATATATATATATATATATATATATATATATATATATATATATATATATATATATATATATATATATATATATATATATATATATATATATATATATATATATATATATATATATATATATATATATATATATATATATATATATATATATATATATATATATATATATATATATATATATATATATATATATATATATATATATATATATATATATATATATATATATATATATATATATATATATATATATATATATATATATATATATATATATATATATATATATATATATATATATATATATATATATATATATAGTATAGTAGTAGTAGTAGTATAGTAGTAGTAGTACATAGTCGTTACATACACACACACACACACACACACACACACACACACACACACACACACACACACACACACACACACACACACACACACACACACACACACACAGAGTAACATTCACAGCGCTCATTAACATGCCAACCACAGTGCGCCATACCTTCCCAGTAGCTGTCCCTTCCATGCACAGTAACTACCGCTCCCTTCCACCCTCCTCTCTTTATCCCTTCCTTCCACTACAACTCACCCTAGGTCTTTACTCTCCTTCAGTACGTTTCTCCCTGCTCCTCTTCATCCCTAGGGCCTACCTCTGACCCTTCTACCTCTCGACCTCTTCTTCCTAATCTAACGACTTGCTGTAAGACTAACTGCGCCTCCTAATCACCTTCCCAGCCTTCGCCACAGCCAGAGGGAAACACACGCCAATAAATACAGAAGTGTGTCAATTTGAGGATTTTCTCTCTGCACTTTGAGAATTGCTGGGAAAAGGAGAGAAGAGGAGAGGAGCAAGTCAGGTTAATCCCCTTCAGTACAATGATTTATTTTATTACTTATTCTGCTTACTATTTCGCAATTTTATACAGCTTCAGAAACTATTGTAGGGATTAAAAAAGTGAAGAGTGAGGCCATTAGTTTTCTGACCTCCCTAAGCCCTTCCTAATGTTAATAAAATCGTCTAATCGCACACAAAACTAGTGGTAAAAATGCGTCCCAGTACTGCAGAGCTATGTTAAATGTTTTTTTTTTTTCAAATTAGTCATAGTGCTGTCGTTATGGAGCAGACGAGAGATGCAGGGATGAGCAAGTACCATCATTACCGTGGTGGTGGAATGTACGAAGGAAAATCAACAAAAGAGGAGTGTGCAGAACTGAGGTTAGCTTAGGTAGGAGAAATAGTGACAGAAATAGCCTTGGTCTCTCTTTACTCAAGTGGCGTGCGGAGGCGTTCTCACTGGTGGGGTGAAGGAGGCTTCTGGGTACGTGGCGTCTCAGAAGGAAGGGCGTGAGGAAAAGTGACTTATACAGGCTTTGCTTGCTTTCTGATGCTAAATTCGTTGTTAATTAAGATTCTTGGTGAAGGGCAGTTCAAGAATGTTCAGTGTACGAGTCGAAGAGACCAAAGTCTTAATTAAGAAGAGCTAGGGTATGTTTGTAAGGAAGGTTGTGTTTTGATAGAGTCAGGGGGAGAATTCAGCTTCTAAGGCCTCGAAAACTAGCTGGGTTTCTCTCCCTCTATTCAGAAAAATATGCATCAGAGATCGAGTGCTCTGCAATTCATAAGGTGTCTAGTTCAGCAGTTCTCTTCAAAATGAAAGATAATTTATGAAAGGGTACAAATGCATTGAGTTCAAATGGGACAATTAGATCCCACAGAAACTGAATGGATGGGTATAATAAAAGGAAGTAATTGAAACCACCATAATTTATAGGTTTCCCTGAAGAATGACCGTCTATGTAGCAGCGAAGCATTGGATAAAGCACCACACGAGGGAAGGGCTTGTAATAATTATCAGAAGCCTTGGAAATGGCTCAAAAGCAAAAACTTAGTCAAGCTCACCGACGTTACGAGAGGTTTCACTTGAGCTTGTAAAAGAGGATAAGCGAGATTCAGATAAGAGAACAGGAGGAGGAGTAAAGGGATCACTGGTGCACCCTTGCCTTCAGGAAGCTGAAATGACGATGATATGTTCTAAGGTGATCAAAGTTTATGGTGGATGATATTACTGTTACGGAAGAACCTGAATGAGTGAACTGAAGGCGCCAAACAACTTGATCGTAAGGCGGCTCACTGTATACAAAGGCTGATATTGACAGATATGAATATAAAAAGTGACTGACTGACTGAATTTAAGGCGCCAAAACAGCATGATCATTAATTTTACGTAAGAGGGAACTGGCAAAAGGCAATAAGCAGGAAGGAAAAAACTCATTGACACTCCAGTTCTTAAAGAAAAGAAGCTGAGAGATTTATCCAAAACTGCAAGATAAGATAAGAGCTGAGGTCATAGGAAGGGGACGTACACGAGCAGGCAGGGAGTTCCAGAATTTTACGATATACTTCACAACAAGACGGCTGTTGACGGATACCAAAGTCTCATTAAGTAGTTAGAGCGCTGTAAGGGGCGTTATCGGGACCATTAACCTCTGCCGGGTCAAGGTTAGGGAGGGCTAGGAAAACATCATTAGAACCTTGACAACAGGTGGAATGACTGAGTTAAAGGACGGAGATGCGGGAGGAAAGGGAAGGCCAGAACTTTGCCTTTTGTCAGTCAACACGATGATAGGTGTTTGACCATACTCTGAAACACTTCTTTACCGAATCTTCATTATTTCAAAGGGTTTGTTTGAAGTTACACGGGTTTTTGACTGTTTTAGCTATGGTTTCTGAACACAATTTCTACGTATTGACTCTAGATATACATCTCTGAAGTCTTTGGTAATAGTCTGTATAAGTAGGTATTCCTTCTGGCTAGTTCACAAAAAGTTACACGAGGAAAGATTGAGGTTTCAACATTTTTTTTTTCTAATTTTTTTTTTAAAGACATTTTGATGAATCATAGAAGAGCTGGCACGAATCCGAACATATATGTAAATACTACGAGTCTTGGGAGACACACCCATATAATAATTCAGACAATATTCTGGAATACTTTTACACGGCACCACCACAACATTCAAAACACTTTAGTTGAAGTGACACGGATATTCAATCATCTTTTTACGGCTCTAGTGACGGATTAACATGATTTCTATATAATAAACAGGAGAAGCACTCTTAAGAACCCGTCTAATGATTTTTCTGACGCATGAAAATAGTTGTGGTGAGGGAACAAAGCGCCTCAGAGTACGAGTCTTTGTGTGCGGCGCCTCCTTATCTCGCCTACCACACAAAACACTTTATCTGAACCGCAGGATTTACAGTTTTACGCTTACTGTGCGGGATTTACACTTCCGCACCAAGGTTTGTCGATTTGGTTTTACTCAGAGCTCAGTTTAATGGTTTCCTGACACGACACCATCAGTTAGTCAGCGGGAAACTCAGAATATCATGCCATTCCACTTTGCTGAGGTCGCTCGCGTGTCACACAATAAGCGTCAAAACAGTACAAAAATGAGCCAGTTTCCTGTATTTCTATTTATTATTTCTCTATTTTTTCATGTTTTGGCGGGAGTTCAATGGTTAGGATTGATGTGTGTGTGTGTGTGTGTGTGTGTGTGTGTGTGTGTGTGTGTGTGTGTGTGTGTGTGTGTGTGTGTGTGTGTGTGTGTGTGTGTGAGTGTTTTCACGTGGTAAGTTTTGAAATAGTGAAAGCTGCGACAGGCGACGAATATTATGAGTTTGGAATGTAAGGTTGTTGAGTATTGGCACTACTGTTCAGTGTACTGTACATGACGCTCCTTGGCAATACTGACGCACTCATGTTACTACTGCTACCACTATAACTACCACTACCACAACTACTACTACTACTATCACCACCATCACTATTACTACTACTAATACTATCACCACCACCAACTACCACCACCACCACCACCACCACCACCACCACCACCATCACTACTACTGCTACTACTACTACTACTACTCATGGTTTTATGGAGTTGAACTGTAATTTCACGTAAAATAAATAAATAAAGAAAGAAATATATGAGGGAGGGATAATAAAAAAAGATAACGTATTGTTTTAATGAGAGAGAGAGAGAGAGAGAGAGAGAGAGAGAGAGAGAGAGAGAGAGAGAGAGAGAGAGAGAGAGAGAGAGGTCATTTAGAACACTGCGCCCAGATTATCGTACCATTCTTAATGACACCAACTTTCCTCATCACCACTAACTTCCATCTTCATCTTGGAGGAAAATTTTGCCTTTCTCCCTCCCTCTCTGTTTCCCTCTCCCTGCTGCGTCTCTCCTTCCCTCCTTCAACCCTTCTGTTCCTCCTGTTTCTTACCTTTAGTCTTCTCCATCTCTCCTTTTCCTTCTTCTCTTCTATCTTTCCTTGTTTAGCCTCTTATCTCTCCTTGTCCCTTTCCCCTTTCCTTTTTTAGCTTCTATTTCTCCATTTCCTTCTCTATCTTTCCTTTTTTAAGCCTTCATCTGTATTCTTCCTTTTCTTTAATCTTCTCCGTCTATCCTCCTCTTTCTCTTCCTTTTCTTTAATCTTCTCCGTCTATCCTCCTCCTTCTCCTCCTTTTTCCAGTCCTATCTCATATTCAGCAATGCGATTAATGCCTCTTCACCTCATTTACGCCCATTGTAACCCGTAATAGCCGCTGACGTCACTGAAACAAATGCTATCGCTGAGGTATGAACGTTCAGGCGCTTATATTAACACCTCAGAGGCAGCGGCACTCGATTCTCACCCTTACTTGCTGGTGATGAAAGGCCGCCATTACCATGGACCAGGGTCTCTTGGGGCTAGGCAGGCAAGGGGCTTAGTTATTGTGGAATGGTCTTCTTC
The DNA here is from genome assembly GCF_017591435.1 of Portunus trituberculatus. Classification (NCBI taxonomy): domain Eukaryota; kingdom Metazoa; phylum Arthropoda; class Malacostraca; order Decapoda; family Portunidae; genus Portunus; species Portunus trituberculatus. The sequence continues at coordinate 5,374,981 of NC_059279.1, read as the reverse complement.
GTCAGTTGACTTTCCCGCCGAGAGAAGGATGATGTCCCTTGAACTGCGCTTTCTCTCTCTCTCTCTCTCTCTCTCTCTCTCTCTCTCTCTCTCTCTCTCTCTCTCTCTCTCTCTCTGCTTTAATTTCTCCCCACTTCCTTCCCCTCCTCCTCCTCCTCCTCTCTCCTCTTATCCTAGTTTTTTATTTATTCTTAGTAACTCCATTCCTTTCATTCTCCCCCCTGACTCTCTCTCTCTCTCTCTCTCTCTCTCTCTCTCTCTCTCTCTCTCTCTCTCTCTCTCTCTCTCTCTCTCTCTCTCTCTCTCTCTCTCTCTCTCTCTCTCTCTCTCTCTCTCTCTCTCCATCTAAGTCTTCTTAATTTACATTCATTCATGTCTTTCCTTCATCTTCCATCCTTTATCTCTCCTTTCCTTCTTTCATCTCATCTCTATTCTCTCTTTATTCTCTCACTTCTCATTCCATCTTTACCACGCTCACCTTATATCCGCATGCCATTCCTCTTTTCCTCCTCTTCTTCCTCTTCCTCATCATCTCATACTCCCCAACTTTCTTTTTTTTCTCTTTCTCTTCTTTCATTCCTCGTCACTTCTTACTTTCTCTGTATACTTAATTTTCTAACTTTCTTACCGAGTATCTCCTTTTCTATCTTCCATTTTTTTTCTCTCTGCCTCTTGCTGTCTTCACTTCTTTCATATCTTTCATCCTTGTGTCAGGCTTCTATATTCTTAAACACACACACACACACACACACACACACACACACACACACACACACACACACACACACACACACACACACACACACACACACACTTTCTCACTCTCTCTCTCTCTCTCTCTCTCTCTCTCTCTCTCTCTCTCTCTCTCTCTCTCTCTCTCTCATCAAGATAATTTTCAAAGGTTACAGAAATCATTAGCTAGATTCTTAAGTGTGTTTTCCTTGCTGAAGGTGTAAAATCCTTGTTAAACTACTAGAATGACACCGATATGCATTAACACCAGTTGAAAAATGATCGAGATAGAGTTTCAAGCAAGAGTTCCAAAACGCTTTACTCTCTTAACACGATTCTTTTCAAAGCCCACAGAGATAACTAACCAGGTTCCCAGGAGTGCTTCTTCAGTTAGTGATATAGAAAACCTTGGTAATCTGTCACTGAAAACGCTAAAAAAACTACCCTAAGAAACCTGTGGAACTTGAACTAGAGAGGGTGAAACTTGAATTAGACAGTTGCTAGGTAGAAGTTTTAAGATATTGTCTCTGAAACGGTGAAAAATGTGAGGTGTTGTTTTAGTGCTCTCCTCCTCCTCCTCCTCCTCCTCCTCTTCCGTCACTCCTTCAAGCAAAGCAAGCCGTGCGAATTATTTAGCCGTAACACACGCCATCAAAGGCCTTGTGAGCTTCCTTTATTCTTGTCCTCTCTCTCTCTCTCTCTCTCTCTCTCTCTCTCTCTCTCTCTCTCTCTCTCTCTCTCTCTCTCTCTCTCTCTGACACACACACACTCCTCCCCTCCCCCTCCTCTCTCTCTCTCTCTCTCTCTCTCAGTAAGCCAGCCGACAAACTCCCATCATTAGGACTACACTACACTACACACACACACACACACACACACACACACACACACACACACACACACACACACACACACACACAATTTATTCACAAAAGGACCTGTTTGTAATGATTTCCAGGAAGTCAAGAGATGTGAGGAACGTGAAAAAAAATGTGAGTGAGTGTGTGTGTGTGTGTGTGTGTGTGTGTGTGTGTGTGTGTGTGTGTGTGTGTGTGTGTGTGTGTGTGTGTGTGTGTGTGTTATTCTTTTTAGTAAAGCTGAATGTTGGTTTCTGGGAAATATTGAACACTGAAATGCCGGAAAAACGCAGTAAATGGTTTTAAATGTTTGATTATGAGAGAGAGAGAGAGAGAGAGAGAGAGAGAGAGAGAGAGAGAGAGAGAGAGAGAGAGAGAGAGAGAGAGAGAGAGAGAGAGAGAGAGAGTACGACCGCAGGGCAAAACACACACACACACACACACACACACACACACACACACACACACACACACACACACACACACACACACACACACACACACACACACACACACACCTTATCAAGCACGAAAAGAATAAGTCAAACATGGATGTAATTTGAGAAGCTAAACAAAACTACTGAAAGAATAATAATAAATAAAAACACTGAATTTTGATGAGGAGAGAAAAACATATATTTGGCAACATTAACATACCCAAAAAATGAAAAGTTAATTATGAATGTGACAGAAACTTAGATAATATGTCAACAAATAAGCAAAAAAGTGACCATCAGAGAGAGAGAGAGAGAGAGAGAGAGAGAGAGAGAGAGAGAGAGAGAGAGAGAGAGAGAGAGATTGATGAAGGGAAAAACTAGAGGCAAGGAAAGGTTAAGGAAGAAGAGGAAACTTGAAGGAAGACGGAAGTGAAGGAAGAGAAAGAGAGAGTGACAGAGTTTCGTTTGTGAGAGGAAGAGGAGGAGGAAGAGAGGAAGAGGGAGAGGGGGAAGAGATGCACCTAAGGGCCTGTTTCCCTCCCTAGTCTCTTAAAAACACTTGTCTCCCTCTGCCTCTCCTCCTTCTCTCTCTCTCTCTCTCCCTATCCCTCTCCCTCTCTCTCTCTCTCTCTCTCTCTGTCTTTCTACTCCTGTGCACTTCTCTCTTGTCCTTTTCTCTCTATATATATTGGATGCCGGAATAGTTTGTGGGTCTCTCTCTCTCTCTCTCTCTCTCTCTCTCTCTCTCTCTCTCTCTCTCTCTCTCTCTCTCTCTCTCTCTCTCTCTCTCTCTCTTCAAATAACAGTGTCTCTCCATTTACTCTGCTTCCCCTTTCCTCCCCTCGGACGCCAAAAGCCATTCCTCAAACGCTGCCTTTATCCTCTCCTTCCCTCTTACTTCCTCCTCTCCCCTCTTCCCTCCTCCTGCCGTCTCTCCCATCCTCCCCTTAAGACGCCCTGCACCCCCCAAGACTCAGTAAATCCCCCCACCCCAACACACACTCGGGGAATACATAAACAACGATCCCACTCCTCCTCCTCCTCTTCCTCGTCCTCCTCCTTCTGCGTAAGTTTGCTATGGTCTCGTCAGAAGGTTTAGCAGGTATTGCGTCCACTCACTCACTCATTCTCTCACTCACTCACTTATTTTATTCTTAAATGATTCACACTTTAATAAATCTTTCTAGGTATTCAGACTCACTCACTCACTCACTCACTCGATGTATGCACTCACTCGCTCACACATTCACTCATATGTTCATTGATGTATTCACTCACTCTCTCTCTCTCTCTCTCTCTCTCTCTCTCTCTCTCTCTCTCTCTCTCTCTCTCTCTCTCTCTCATTCTTTCACTCATTCTGTTTTTAAATTTCTTTATGTATTTCTGATTCACTCATTCACTCACTCACTCACTCATGCTTCTTTTAAATTCTTCGATGTATTCATTCACTCACTCATTCACTCATGCTGCTCTTAAATTCCTTGATGTATTTCAGATTCACTTACTCACTCACTCATTCATTCACTCACGCTACTCTTGAATTCCTTGATGTATTCCAGATCTATTCACTCACTCACTCACTCACTCAAGCTACTTTTAAATTCCTAAATGCATTCACTCACTCACTCACTCATTCACTCACACTGCTCTTAAATCCCTCGATGTATTTCCAGATTTACTTACTCACTCACTCATTCATTCATTCACGCTACTTTTAAATTCCTTAATGTATTCCAGATTTATTCACTCACTCACTCACTCATTTCACTTATTCATTTACCCTGCTCTTAAATTCCTTGATGTATTCACTCGCTAACTCACGCACTCATTTACTCACTCTGCTCTTAAATTTCTCGATGTATTCACTCACTCACTCACTCACGCCGGTCTTAAGCGCCCTGACGTATCCTGACTGATTGCTTGATGGAAAGGCCGGATAGAAGAAGGAGAGGCCGCTGTCGCTGCCAAATGAGCCCCGTAAATCTCAACGCTGAAGGTGCGAGAAGTTTACTCATTATTCTTTTCCTGAGGGACAGACGGAGGGTGAAGTCTCTGGCTAACGATCGTGATGTTACTGTGAAGTTGCTGTACGCCGGAGTAACCAATAGCGTAACAAACATTACAAACAACACGGAACAGACGAGACGAAATGCTGGACCCGCGTCACTGCAGATAAGGCTAAATATAAATACGTCACACTCACTCACGGTTTACTCTTTCACTATTTTCAAAGGCCACAGAGAAGCTCAGCCTGGTTCTCAAGAGTGTTTCGCTCGTATTCAGAAACGCCTTGCTCTCTCAACACAATTTTCTAAGGCCTCATAGATAACTAAGTTATCAAGACAGTTTCTCCTTTTAATTTACTTGCCAATCTTGCCAATCCATCACCAGAACCATAAATATACCCTTAAAAACACGAAGATCTTCAAGTAGAACCTCTGGAAAGACGATGGTGAGAGAGCAAAACGTTTCAGAATACGGACTTTTCTCCTGTTAACCTCTTCAGTACTGGGACGCATTTTTACCATGAGCTTTGTGTATGATTAGTCGATTTTACTTACATTAGTGTGTGGAAGTCAGAAAATTGATGGCCAGAGTCTTCACTATTTCATTCCCCTTTATAAGTTTCTCCGGCTGAATAAAATGACCAAATAGTAAAGCAAAAATGAATATGAAAACGTGTCATGGTACTGAGGAGGTTAACAATGTAGAAATCTTGCTAATTTGTCACCAGAATAGAAAAAAAAAACTCTTTAGAAACCAGCGTCACTTCATGTACAGTAAAGTCTTTCAAAAGTAGTCAAGAGGGTGGCGGTTTCGACTGTCTTCCTCTGTTTTATTCCATAGTTTCGCGGGAAAATTAAATGAATAAAAGTGCTCCGGGATGTAAACAAGGAAAGCCGCTTCTCAGTTCACGCCACGATGATTCCTTTCAATGGAAGGGTAAGGGCGGGACGGGGCGGGGCGGGGTAGATCAGAGGGGGCTGCGTTGGGCTGGTCTGGGCGGGACGTTGGGGTTCGGAGCTTGGCGGGGATGGGGGTGTACTAGGCTGGGCTGGGCTGGGCGGGGCTGGGCGGGGTATAGGCAGGTCTAGATAGGTGGGGAGAGTGGGTAGGGAGTGGGGAAAAAATGATGAAGGGAGGAAGGGTGGGACAGAGGAAAGACGAATGAAAGAAAAAGAGTGAAGGTGGTCCACTGGAAGATTGGAAGACATATCTCTCTCTCTCTCTCTCTCTCTCTCTCTCTCTCTCTCTGGTAATAGTATAAATCCCACAGATGAAGATGATATATTGCTCCTCTTTCCTCGCTTTCTGTCCCCGCAACTCCTCCTCTTCCTCCTCCTCTTCTACCTCCTCGTCTCCTTCTTCTGGTCCTTCATCGCCATAAATGACCTGTGATTTTAGGTGAAGGTGAAGGCAAAGACACTGCTGAAGGACAGACCAAAAGAGCCGCTCTAGGAAATAAAGAAGTAAAAATTGAGAGAAAAAGATATAAAAATGCAGAACCAGAGGAAGACGAAGATAAAAGCACGAAGATTACTGGAAAAAGGAAAAAAGGAAAGGAAAAATAAGAGTAATAAAAAGAGGAATGGGATATGACAATGACACCGACAGAGAGAAAGAGAAAAAGAAAGAGAAAAGTTTTGGGAAGAAGAAAAAGGAGGAAATAGAGAAGGAGGTGATAAAAAGAGAATTATGAAAAAGACATGATAACCGCTGCAAAGTAAAGAGATGGAGAAAGAAAGGAGAGTGAGAAAAACACATAAAATAAGAATGAAAAGGATAAAGAGAAAGACGGACAATAAAAAAGAGTAAAACCACAATGAAACCAAAGAAAAATAGAATAACAAATAGAACACAGTGAAAGAGAACAAAGAGAAGAACACAAAGAAAAGAAATAAAAAAACAAAAAGAGAGAGAGAGAGAGAGAGAGAGAGAGAGAGAGAGAGAGAGAGAGAGAGAGAGAGAGAGAGAGAGAGAGAGAGAGAGAGAGAGAGAGAGAGAGAGAATAGACGCGACTGAATAAGAAACAGAAGAGAATAAAGAGGAAGATGGAAAAGTAAAAAGAAAAATGCCATATTACCGATGATATCAAAACTTTTCCCCTTAACACGCTATGGAGCGGACAGCGGCGCCACAACACCCCCTCCCAATTCCTTCCTCCCCTCTATCCCTCTTAACACAAGTCACCATCTCCTTCCCCAACTCCCCACTCCCCTGCCCTCTATTCCTCACAGCCTCCCCTCCCCTTCATCCCCTCAATCCCTGGCTAGAGAGGGGAGAGAGGCGCTAACAGAGAGTAGTGAGTGAGTAGAGTAGTGTTGGCATTCTCTCTCTCTCTCTCTCTCTCTCTCTCTTTTCTTTCTTTCTTTCTTTCTTTCTTTCTTTCTTTCTTTCTTTCTTTCTTTCTTTCTTTCTCTCTCTCTCTCTCTCTCTCTCTCTCTCTCTCTCTCTCTCTCTCTCTGGTATGTAAAATAGGGTGTATATACCATATAAATGCAAGAGTAATGATACTGTTTGTCTACGTAACTGCCTTATGTTTGCTCTCTCTCTCTCTCTCTCTCTCTCTCTTTTCTTTTTTTTATTTATACCATGTAGGCTTTTCACGGGAATTTTTGGGCTAAAGGGGATACTATTTAGGGTACCTCCTATCTCAAAGCCCACCTGCTAGGAAACCGTTGCCCCGAGTGAGGAAGACCAACCTACACTCGGACCGTGGACAGTATTCGAACCCGTGCGCCTGGAGACCCCTCGGACCCCAAAGCACGCATGGTTCCACTGTACTCTCTCTCTCTCTCTCTCTCTCTCTCTCTCTCTGCTTTTGAACCTCTACTGGGGAACTAAAATTTGGGTCTTTTTTTTTACCAAGCATTTACAAAGTGTCTTCACAAGGCGGCGGTGCTCTCTGCCTGTTCAGCGTGTGGAGCTCACTCACCCGCCCTTCACTCTGCTCTGTTAATTTTTTTGGGTTTACCTTGAGTACCAGTGTATGTGTGTGTGTGTGTGTGTGTGTGTTTCACTGTTTGATCTGCTGCAGTCTCTGACGAGACAGCCAGACGTTACCCTACGGAACGAGCTCAGAGCTCATTATTTCCGATCTTCGGATAGGTCTGAGACCAGGCACACACCACACACCGGGACAACAAGGTCACAACTCCTCGATTTACATCCCGTACCTACTCACTGCTAGGTGAACAGGGGCTACACGTGAAAGGAGACACACCCAAATATCTCCACCCGGCCGGGGAATCGAACCCCGGTCCTCTGGCTTGTGAAGCCAGCGCTCTAACCACTGAGCTACCGGGCGTGTGTGTGTGTGTGTGTGTGTGTGTGTGTGTATTCAACGGCATCTTTTTTTTCCTTTTACATCCTGTACCATAATGTAATCTACGTGTGTGTGTGTGTGTGTGTGTGTGCCCATCCCACCTCCTTCCGCATACACCAGTGCAATCTACGACCATCGACTTTTCTCCCCTTCCTGCTTCCCCACCCTCCCTCCTCCTCCACCACCACCACCACCACCACCACCACCACCACCACGACCACTACCACACGGGCGGTCGATCCAAGGAATCTGTTGCGTAACTCTGCGACTCAAGGTGAAAATTAACACTGCAAAAAGGATTACGTCATGACTGGGATATAACGCGCTTAATTAGTCTTCCTGCCAGCGTCACGGGGGTTAGCACCGTGGCAGGAGGGATATAACGCATTTAGACCCATATTCTGAGAAACTTCGGCGCCTCATAGCACCTTCACTATTTTCAAGGGGCTCTAGTTGAAGTGACACGCATTTAGGCCCATATTCTGAAACACTTTCGCGCCTCACAGCACTTTCATCATTTTCAAAGGGCTCTAGTTGAAGTAACACGAATTTCTAAGGATGTTTCTGTAGTTCTAGTGACATGTTAACAAGTTTTCTACATTATCTATAGGACAAATACTCTTTAGAACTCGGCTAATCGTCTCTGTGGTCTTTGAAAATGGTCATGGTGTGAGAGAGGGAAGCGTTTCTGAATATGGCGCTTAGAACCCAATTACTCACTAAACAGCAGCGGAAACTGCAAATTCACCGGTGCTAAATTCGTGAGGGAAAGTGACATTGATTTCCCAAGACGGTAACGTGTGATTTCCGAAGTGTTAATGAATGAAACGAAGACTTAATTTTGGCGCTCAAAGGAAAAGGAGTCCGCGATAAAGTTAGACGAGTTCATTAGGGCTTTCTTATTCAACTAATTAAAGGCGACAGGAGACATTATTAATTCTAACAACTGCCTCGCGTCACTTGGCTAATTTCTTTCTTGTTAGTGTCACTCTGTTTCCTTTTTTTCTCTCTTTTTTTTTTCTTTATTGGTGTCGCCTTTTCCATGTTTCTTTTCCCCCGTGTTCGCTCGTCTCCTGTCAGGCCAAATCTTAATCTTAACAAGTTGCCGTCCTCTCGCCTCTCCTCCATGCATATATAAAGCTGGTTTCCCCTTCTCTCGTGTTTCTTATGCATTTTCAGTCTTTTCTTTTCGTCCTCGTTGAGTCTGTTCTTTCTCTTTCTTGTCATTCTCCTTTCTTCCTTATCTCCGTCTCCATTTTTTTCTTCAACGTGTCCTTTCCTTTATCTCTCTCTCTATCTTCATTTTCTCTCTTTCTTTTCTTTCCTCCGGCCTTTCCTTCCATTAGGCATCTTCCTTCTCTGCCACCCTCCAGCTCTTACTTTGCATATTATCTCGCCTTCTTTTCCGCTGCCTCTCGCTCTCTCTTCCTCTCCTTCGCTTATCTCCCTTCCACTCTTTTCCTTTCTGGACGCGGCCGAACAACTACCTTTATTCCCTTATTTGCCTTGTAGTCTTTAGCCTCTCCCTTTTGTGTAAAAATAACACTCTCCCCACTTCCCACTCTCCCATCCTCTTCGCTTTCGACCATCCTCTCTTTCTAACCTTCCTTCCTCCTCGCCACTCTCTCTCTCTCTCTCTCTCTCTCTCTCTCTCTCTCTCTCTCTCTCTCTCTCTCTCTCTCTGTTCTAACTTCCCATCTCTCTCACTGATTTTGTTACCATCCTTTCTTTCCACTTCAGTGCCTCTGTACTTTCGTGGTCTCTCAATTTCTCCCTCTTTAGTACTTCCCTTCTCTCCATTCCCTTTTCCGTAGCTTGTCTTCTTATCCTTTCTCTTCTTATCCATTCATCATACCTTTTTTCCTTTGCTGGCCTCTACACTCCAGTCTCTCTACTACCCCCTCTCTTTTTCTCTCTCCCTCTATACATTTTTTCTCTCTTTCTACTTATTCTATCTTCTCCCTAAGTTACTAATGTTGTTGGCAAACTCTCACCATTTCGACACATCCATCTTTCTCTACCCTCTTCATAACTTGTCCACTCTACCTATTCTACCTTCCATTTCCGCTACTGGTCTTGGCGCCAAACTCTCACAGCTCCAACCCATCCATCCTTCTTTAACTAGTTCACTTCAGCCTTTCCTGACCTGACCTGACCTCATTCAAGTTTCTGTTGGAGACCTGTATTCTGAAACACTTTGCTCTCTCTCACCATCACTGCTTTCCAAAGGTTTCAGTTGAAGATACTCATGTTTTTTAAGAGTGTTTTTATAGTTCCGGTGATAGACTAAGACTGGCAAGATTTCTAGTTTATTAAAAGGAGAAACTGTCTTGAAAACCCGGGTAGTTGTCTCTGTGGCATTGGAAAACTAGCAGTGAGAGGGAAAAGCGTTTATAAAAAAAAGTGGGGTTGGAGTTTTGTCCAGTCCTTGCTCTCTCACTATCACTGCTTTTCAAAGGTTCCAGTTGAAGATATTCGTGTTTTTAAGTGTTTTTTTTTATGGTTCTGGTGATAGATTGGCAAGATTTCTAGTTTAATAAAGGGAGAAACTGTCTTGAAAACCCGATACTTGTCTCTGTGGCCTTGGAAAACTGTCGTAGTGAGAGGGGAAGGCGTTTCAGAATACGGACGCTAGTCTTGTCTAGTCCGTCACCTCCAACTCCCTCCGCTCTTCCGCTCCTCTGCCCCACTCACCTCTCGTTGGTTACGTCCATGTCAGAGCCGATTTGCCATCTGCAGTACTTCTCGTGGCCCACGAAGAGGATCAGGTTGTACACGTAGGAGAACATGTACAGCGACACGATCACCGTCAGGAACATAGTCATCCAGGAGCCCTGCCACGGGGGAAAGAGACGTGTGTTAATGGTGGTGGTGGTGGTGGTGGTGGTGGTGGTGGTGGTGGTGGTGGTGGTGGTGGTGGTGGTGGTGGTGGTGGTGGTGGTGGTGTGTGTGTGTGTGTGTGTGTGTGTGTGTGTGTGTGTGTGTGTGTGTGTGTGTTTACGCTATGGCGCAGGCAATTTTATTTATAGTGGTACCATATTAGGGCCCTTATCAGCACCCAAGCGCATTTTTTTTTCTTTTTTTCAATACCATACTATACTTTGGTGAAACCACCTACATTCTGGGTATCATGGCGACATGTAGGTAACTTTAACCCACTCGACAAAATGGAAAAATAGCTTCAAAGTGGTACGTGATGGGATTTGAACCCTACGCATGGACGTCTGCCCGATCCCACGCTCACCACCTTATCAACTACGCTACCGCCTCTCTATTGTGTGTGTGTGTGTGTGTGTGTGTGTGTGTGTGTGTGTGTGTGTGTGTGTGTGTGTGTGTGTGTGTGTGTGTGTGTGTGTGTGTGTGTGTGTGTGTGTGTGTTCTCTCTCTCTCTCTCTCTCTCTCTCTCTCTCTCTCTCTCTGTCTTGATGAGGGCTAAAATGCATGAGATATTAGTGCCATTGAATTAATCACCGTAATGAATAATAATTACACACACTTGTTGCTACAGCCATGTAAATAATGAATGGGCGTGCCGGAATGGAGACACACTTCCACTACCACTGCTCACGTTCACTAATACTACTGCTGCCTGTTACTGCTACTACTACTACTATTACTACTACTACTACTATTACTACTACTACCACTATTACTATTTTTACTATTACTACTACTACTGCTACTACTACTATTACTACTACTGCTACTACTAATACTACTACTAATACTTACTACCATTATCTCTTCTTAACATAAACCACTTCCATCGTCACAGAGAGAGAGAGAGAGAGAGAGAGAGAGAGAGAGAGAGAGAGAGAGAGAGAGAGAGAGAGAAGCTGAATTTTTTTTGTGTATACTACACATTCACACGAAAAAAAAAGGAAAAGAAAATAATAAGAAGGAATTAAACCAACCTTACCACACACACACACACACACACACACACACACACACACACACACACACACACACACACACACACACACACACACACACACACACACACACACGGGCAATAGCAATCTTACCCCTTCTCACCTGCAGATCCAACTTACTCTCACCTTAATTCTCTCTAATTCTTACCTGCTCGTCTCGGAACATCTTGAGTCGTAGAATTTTCTTGAAAATCAGTCCGTGGATCAGCACTTTCCCCACCAACATCCCGCAGAGTATTGCTATCAGCCACATGATGACCTGTTGAGAGAAGTGGCGGTGACTGAAGACACTTGCGAGAGAGAGGAAAGAGATTTAACTCCTACAGTACCAGGCCGCCTTTCTATATTAATTCTGCATACTATTTGGCGACTTTATACGGCTTCAGCAACTTAAGTGGAGGATTAAAATGGTGAAGACTGTGGCCATTAATCTTCTGCCCTCCATAGACCCTTCCTAATGTAAAAAAAAAAAAAAAAGGTCTAATCGCACACAAATCTCAAGGTAAAAAATGCGGCCCAGTACTGAAGGGGTTACGCGAACAAGGGTAGGGATGACACGGTTAGCGAGGAGAGCATCAGGAAAGGAGCGAGCGTAAAATAAAATTAAAAAGTGAGGAAAAGAGATTTACGGGAACAAGGAAGGATATAAGGAGAGGGAAAATGTTGAAAATGAAACGATGTGGGGGAGGAAGTATCAGGAAAGGAGTGAGTGTAAAGAAAGGGTTGAAAAGAGAAAAAAGATAGATAGACAGACAGATATATATATATATATATATATATATATATATATATATATATATATATATAGAGAGAGAGAGAGAGAGAGAGAGAGAGAGAGAGAGAGAGAGAGAGAGAGAGAGAGAGAGAGAGAGAGAGAGAGGAGGAGGAGGAGGAGGAGGAGGAGGAGGAGGAGGAGGAGGAGGAGGAGGAGGAGGAGGAGGAGGAGAGGAGGAGGAGGAGGAGGAGGAGGAGGAGGAGGAGGAGGAGGAGGAGGAGGAGGAGGAGGAGGAGGAGGAGGAGGAGGAGGCGGAGGAGGAGGAGGAGGAGGAGGAGGAGGAGGAAGAAGAAGAAGAAGGAGAAGAAGAAGAAGAAGAAGAAGAAGAAGAAGAAGAAAGAAGAGAGAAGAAGAAGAGGAGAGAGAAGAAGAGAAGAAGAGAAGAAGGAGAGAAGAGAGGAGGAGAAGAAGAGGAGGAGGAACAAAGAGAAGAGGAGAGAAGGAGAAGAAGAAGAAAACAAGAAGAAGAAGAAGAAGAAGAAGAAGAAGAAGAAGAAGAAGAAGAAGAAGAAGAAGAAGAAGAAGAAGAAGAAGAAGAAGAAGAAGAAGAAGAAGAAGAAGAAGAAGAAGAAGAAGAAGAAGAAGAAGAAGAAGAAGAAGAAGAAGAAGAAGAAGAAGAAGAAGAAGAAGAAGAAGAAGAAGAAGAAGAAGAAGAAGAAGAAGAAGAAGAAGAAGAAGAAGAAGAAGAAGAAGAAGAAGAAGAAGAAGAAGAAGAAGAAGAAGAAGAAGAAGAAGAAGAAGAAGAAGAAGAAGAAGAAGAAGAAGAAGAAGAAGAAGAAGAAGAAGAAGAAGAAGAAGAAGAAGAAGAAGAAGAAGAAGAAGAAGAAGAAGAAGAAGAAGAAGAAGAAGAAGAAGAAGAAGAAGAGGAGGAGGAGGAGGAGGAGGAGGAGGAGGAGGAGGAGGAGGAGGAGGAGGAGGAGGAGGAGGAGAAGGAGAAGGAGAAGGAGAAGGAGAAGGAGGAGAAGGAGAAGGAGAAGGAGAAGGAGAAGGAGAAGGAGGAGGAGGAGGAGGAGGCGAAGGGGGAGGAGAAGGAGGAGGAAAATGAAGAAGAGGACTTACCTTGATCATCCTCCAAAACCACTCGTCTGGATATTTGGTCGACACGAAGCTGAACACGTTGCCGACCACAGGAATGTTTGATTCTGGAAGGATAAAAGTGAATATGTTAATGATTGCGAGGCAAAGTACCACCACCACCACCACCTCCTAACACATACAGAAAGCCTTTTAAAGAATACGAAAAATCTTAAACTCTTCATTCACGCATGCAATTTTTAGGGAAACTTTCACTTCTGCTTTTTTCCTTCCAGCTCAGGATCTTAAAAATGGTAAAAAAAAAAAAAAAAAAAAAAAAAAAAAATGGAAGTTGCTGAGATAACAGGGATGTTCTTTAGTGAGGTTAGAAAATTGATATACACGGAGAATGGGTGGAGATATAAGGATGTTTTTAGTGGGTTAGGGAAATTGATGAACACAGATATTACGTGGAGGTATAGGGATGTTCTTTAGTGGATTAGAGAAATTGATGAACCCGGAAAAGAGGTGGATGTGTGAGTTAGGTAAGCATGTTTCGTATAGTGTCAACCACGTGTAGGCATGGCGGGTTCTTGCAGCTTCCCTTGTTTTATGATCTCATGTACTACATTCTGTCAAGTCTAAAGTGCCTCCTGGGTCTCGGTCTGAATGGTGTCCTAGGTTGCGGTTGTCAGATCTTGCGGAAAACTGTGAGCTATCCTTGTAATAAGTGCGTTGATCAACAGAAAACAAGTATTATTCACATCAGTTACGTTATCAATAAGCTGAAATACGTCTTAAATCCAGGAACCATTTTAGAGTAGACGGACTACAATATTGGTTTTGGTCTAAGGCAGTGGTTCCCAACCTAGGGGTAAATTACCCCAGTGGGGTAATGACCCCATATTTTTGGGGTAATGGATGTTTGGCATGGGATGAGGCAATCAGTTTACATTTTCATATAATTTCAATGAAGATTTCTATTATTTTTTTCTGCTTTCTATGTATGAACTAAAATTACTTCTTTTCGTATTATAGATTTGCATTATTGTGTTGCATAGTTTCTATTTTGTCTGCTTTTGAAGTATGAAATACAGTTACTTTTTTTCCTATATTACGAGTATTTGTTCATTGGGGTAATGGATGATTGTGAAATTGTATTTTTGGGTAATCGCTGCGAAAAGGTTGGGAAACACTGGTCTAAGGTAACAGACACAACAGTCACGCCTCCACTGTGAGCGAGGGTGAGGGTGAGAGTTTCAGGTTCACGCCACTCGACAACACTACAGATTCTATTAACCATGGCCTAGTTACACTCACCCAAAAGATTCATCTCATCACGGAAAGGGAGAAAAAAAATCCATTCCAATCTTCCCTGGCGCCGAGAAAATTAATGTGTGGCCTCCCGCCTTCATATATAGCCGCTAATATTTTGTTTTGTGTTTTGTGCCACGTAATTAATTTTATGCCACGCCGCACTCCGTGAAAACCCTTGCCTAGCCACCCTCCGGCAGCCTGGAATACCCTGTTACTGCCCCGGGGAGGAGAAGGGAGACGTGACCCATGTGCACTCCCCTCGTGTTCTCTGCCGCAGTGATTCTCGGCCTTTTATAAATCCACGCACTGCTCCGGAAGCTTTTGGCAAGTTCATGTATGCAAGTGCTTAGGACAACTAACTGGAATACGTATAAATAAATGAATAAATAAATAAATGAATAAATAAATAAACAAATAAATAAATAAATGAATAATACCTTGATATTTCACGTTTTCTAAGTAAAAACATTAGGTTTATTTTAATCCCTTGAGTACCATGACGTGTTTCCATATTAATTTTCATAACTATTTGGTAACTTTATACAGCTTCAGAAACTTATTGGGGGATTCAAATAGTGAAGGCTGTGGCCATTAATCTTCTGATCCCCTCCATAGACCCTTCCTAATGTCAATACAATAGTCTAATCGTACACAAACTAAAGGTAAAAATGTGTCCCAGTATTGAAGCGGTTAAAATGTAAAGAAAAAGATTGGGCTGGTTTGCCTTTCCTCATCAAACTCAAGGTGAAAATATGTCTCACTATTGAAAAATGTAAAACATGAAATTTATAGTACTGAAGAGGTTAAAACATGACCTTTACCTATACATATCCCTATTATTTCCATTGCACTTGAGGAATTGATGGAGCATGCACCCAAGCTAACTATCAATGCTCTACGGGACACTGGCGGGCCTTGAAGGAAGCGGCCTGCCACGGGGATTAATTCATATGGAGAATTAAAATGCGTTAATGAAAGTGCTGTGGTCTTTGAAAATGGAGAGGTTAATTTGCCAGAGAACGTGAGAGAGATGTTTTTTTCTTGGGTTCTTGATAATATTGGGAAGCTAATTTTATCAAAGAATCTAAGACGCGTTAGTCCTTAAACATAGAATAAAGAACGTGAAAGCGAAAGAAATGGCTTAAATAAATAGATCAATAAATTTACCAACGAGCGAGGGGTCTCTATCAACTGGTACTCTATACACCATAAGAACTCCGGTAATGTGCCACAGGACCTTTTTATGCATCCATACTGAGAGTTTATCGCCAGAGTAACCACCACCACCGCCACTACCACCACCACCACCCTGACCATACACCCCAACCTATGCCTGCCTCTTATGTCCTTACTCAGCTACTCACTCCAAATTATATCATTCTATCCTCTCCTTTGCACACAGATCATTATCCCCACACCATGATCGCCCTTCCCTTCTCCAGCCACTGCCAGCCATGTCAACCACCCACACCCATGCACTCCCCGCCTCTCCTTGCCTAGTATGGCTTCTTAACTTAATGCAATTGTGCAGAGGCACGTTTGTGGTTTATATAATGCTGACAGCCAATATCATACGGAGTGGTCGAGGGGTTAGTTATAGTTTCAATGGCTTTCATCTTATTCCTGGACAAATTAACAATACAGTTGCTTTATAAATGTTACTTGCAAGGCATTTCTCTAATTTTGGATCAATCTTTTGGTACTTTTCTTTGGTGACTGATTGGTAAGTTTGTCTTTTTATACATGAGTTTTAGTTTCTCATGAACAGCGCCCGTCTTGTATAAATGACAGAAAAGAAGAGCCAATGTACTGTATCACTGCTAAGAATACAAAGAGAAGAAAGATGAAAGGGTGAATGTAATGGTAGGTTTGCCTTTTCTATACATGATTTTCAGTTGCCCATGAACAGTTCCCGTCTTATATAAACCAAAAAAACTGAAAGACCAAATTTACTGTATCACTCTGCTAAAAATACAAAGGTTTGGCTTTTTTATACATGAATTTAGTTGCCCATGGACAGTGCCCTTCTTAAACAAAAAGACAGAAGGAAACAACCAATGTACTGTATCACTCTACTAAGAACACAAAGGGAGGAAAGACTAAAGAGGCGAGTGTAGCGGTTAGCTCCTACATCTCTCCTCGCTGACTTAACCCCTTCAGTACCAAGACGCGTTTCCATATTCATTCTGCTTACTATTTGGTGATTTTATACAACTTCAGAAACTCATGTGGGGATTAAAGTAGTGAAGACTGGCCATTAATCTTCTGACCTTCAAAGACAATAATGTAAATAAAATGGTCTAATCGTACACAAATCTCAAGGTAAAAATGTGTCGTAGTATTGAAGAAGATAACTGTTGCTTGTACTATTTACTTTAGAACACAGAGAGAAGAACTATGAAGGAATGAATGTAAACAGTTTAACTCCATCTCTCTTGCCTGACTCACCACGTTTCTTGTACCTTTCTATAACTGTCCTGGGAAATAAACTCCTCTTGTCCTTTTTCGACATTTTCCATCTTTTAAGACTCTTGGCGGATCTAAACCCTTGGGCAATCTTCTTAAGACTGAAAACAATCCACGGCACGAAAACAATTAAGGCTTTAAATAAATACCAAGGAAGGAGAAAAAGAGAAAAAGGTGATGACGACAAGGAGGAGGAGGAGGAGGAGGAGGAGGAGGAGGAGGAGGAGGAGGAGGAGGGGAGGAGGAGGAGGAGGAGGAGGAGGAGGAGAGAACTGACTGTCTTGTTCATTGACGATTCTGCGTGACGCGCCTCCAGGGTTCAGCAGCGGCGTCTCCTTCATGTTAGATTCACGCCTGGATAGCAGGTTCGCCTCCTCCTCCTCCTCCTCCTCCTCCTCCTCCTCCTCGTCTTACCCTTCTTTAACACCTTTCTCATCCTTCCTCCTCCTCCTCCCCATCCTCCTCTGCTTATTCCTCGCTTTTCACACCTTTCTTATCTTTCCTCTACGCTCTTTTCTTCTATTCATTTTCGTCTTTTTCCTCCTCCTCTTACTGCTTTCCCTTCACACCTCTCTCGTCTTTCCACAACGCCCTTTCTTCAGACTCATTTTTGCATTTCCTT
>NC_059279.1:5340000-5347500 GCF_017591435.1 Portunus trituberculatus | reverse complement strand
GTGCCTCTCTTTATTTGTCTCTCTTTCTTGATTTTTCTCTTTGTCTGCCTGTTTGTCTGTCTATCTAACTTTCTGTCTGACTCTCTCTCTCTCTCTCTCTCTCTCTCTCTCTCTCTCTCTCTCCTAATTAATTTCCTCTGTGGTCCTGAAATGTAGATTCTGGCAAAAACAGGCCCTTTCCTCCCTCTGTTTTCCCCACGTACTTTCCCTTTCCTCTCCCTTGTCTCCTTCACTAAATTTTCCTTCCTCTCCTTCCCTCCCCCTCCACTTGTCCTTCACCTAAAAGTCTCCTAAATACTCTTTATAAATGTGTGTGTGTGTGTGTGTGTGTGTGTGTGTGTGTGTGTGTGTGTGTGTGTGTGTGTGTGTGTGTGCAGAGTCTAGTTCATTTAGCGAGCCAATCAAGTGCTTACATGAAAGTTTTCCCCTCTCACATAATTGTCCCCCCAGTAACGTCCTTTCCTCTCCTATACTTTCGCTCACTCCTTCCCATTTCTCTTACTTGATTCCCACTTAACTGTCATCCTCTGAAGGCGCCGCACGTTTACCTTTCTTTTACAATTAGCCGTTACCTAAGTCCTCGAGGGGGCGGCGCAATGAAAACCAATGAAGCGAGACGAGAAAATGTGTAAGAATACGTGGGAGTTTTGCAATGTTCAAGTATTTCTCAACGCTCTGTATTGTTACCGTGTGTTCGTGTGTCAGGTATTAATAATCAATGAATTTGCGCCTTGCTTCAGTTGACTGCCTGAGGAAAGAGAAAGAGAGAGAGAGAGAGAGAGAGAGAGAGAGAGAGAGAGAGAGAGAGAGAGAGAGAGAGTTCACAAACGCTAGATGGCCCAACATATATACACACTACAAGGCTTCAATTCTTTCCCATGTTGTAATAAAAGACTTCTGTCCATATCTGTCTTTTTGTCTGTCTCTCCTTTTCTTCTCTTTCCCTTGCAAATAAAACCCTCTTGAGAACAGACACATGTCCACAGTCTCCTCCTCCACCACCACCACCACCACCACCACCCTGTCTTCCTCCTCTTCTTCTTCTTCCTCCTTCTCCCTTTCCTCTTTCCCTTTATCCATTTCTTCTTTGTAGTCTAAGGAAAGAGAAATGCTAAACAAACATGCAATTCCAGTCTTCCAAAATACTTAGGAATTCACCTATTACAGTACTACTCGTCCGTCTTCCCTCCTCCTCCTCCTCCTCCTCCTCCTCCTCCTCCTCCTCTTCTTTTTCTTCTTCCGCTTTCTCTTCTTTTTTTTTCTTCTTTTTCTTCCGCTTTCTCTTTTTTTTTCTTCTTCTTCTTCTTCTTCTTCTTCTTCCACCTCCTCCTCCTCCTCTTCCTCCTCCTAGCGACGCACATCCCCTCAGCCGTCGCCTTCTCCTTTCCCTTCTGCTACGTCTTCCGTGTGTCATAATAAATTGAGCCTTATTGCTTCTCTCACTTTGGGCGTCCTCTCCTCACCTCTCATCCGACCCCCCGCCTGTGTGTGTGTGTGTGTGTGTGTGTGTGTGTGTGTGTGTGTGTGTGTGTGTGTGTGTGTGTGTGTGTGTAATTTACCTCGGTCGTCTACTGGTCGTCCAGCCAGTCTTCCCCATTACGGAGCGAGCTCAGAGCTCATAGACCGATCTTCGGGTAGGACTGAGACCACATCACACACAACACACACCGGGAAAGCGAGGCCACAACCCCTCGAGTTACATCCCGTACCTATTTACTGCTAGGTGAACAGGGGCCACACATTTTTAGGCTTGCCCATTTGCCTCGCCGCTTTCCAGGACTCGAACCCGGGCCTCTCGATTGTGAGTCGAGCGTGCTAACCACTACACTAAGCGTGTGTGTGTGTGTGTGTGTGTGTGTGTGTGTGTGTGTGTGTGTGTGTGTGTGTGTGTGTGTGTGTTTCTGTCTGTGTGTGTTTGTCTGTCTCTGTCTGTGTGTGTGTTTCACTGTTTGATCTGCTGCAGTCTCTGACGAGACAGCCAGACGTTACCCTACGGAACGAGCTCATAGCTCATTATTTCCGATCTTCGGATAGGCCTGAGACCAGGCACACACCACACACCGGGACAACAAGGTCACAACTCCTCGATTTACATCCCGTACCTACTCACTGCTAGGTGAACAGGGGCTATACGTGAAAGGAGACACACCCAAATATCTCCACCCGGCCAGGGAATCGAACCCCGCTCCTCTGGCTTGTGAAGCCAGCGCTCTAACCACTGAGCTACCGGGCGTGTGTGTGTGTGTGTGTGTGTGTGTGTGTGTGTGTGTGTGTGTGTGTGTGTGTGTGTAATTCACCTCGGTCGCCTGCTGGTCACCCAACCAGTCTTCCCCATTACGGAGAGAGCTCAGAGTTCATAGACCGATCTTCGGGTAGGACTGAGACCACATCACACACAACACATACCGGGAAAGCGAGGCCTCAACTCCTCGAGTTACATCCCGAGATGTCACACATTAAGAGGCTTGCCCATTTTCCTCGCCGCTTCCCGGGACTCGAACCCGGCCCTCTCGATTGCGAGTCGAGCGTGCTAACCACTACACTACGCGTGTGTGTGTGTGTGTGTGTGTGTGTGTGTGTGTGTGTGTGTGTGTGTGTGTTCATTTCATTTGTTTTATTATTACGAACTTCAATAAAAGTAATTTTCCGCTAATCATTTTTCCTTTTCCTATTTTCTTTCCAATCCTTATACTCCACTACAATCTCTCTCTCTCTCTCTCTCTCTCTCTCTCTCTCTCTCTCTCTCTCTCTCTCACCGATCGCTCGTGAAATGTCTAATCTTGGTGAGGACCCGAGGCGCGCAGTTTTCACCCCTAAGGTACCTCGCCCCAAATGTCACGATCACAGGTGTTCATCGATTTCTTTTTTACACCTGCCGGCTGCCTGCCTCTTCCGGGGGTCACTCACCTTTGTAGAGATTTATGGTTATGCCTGGGAGTTCGTGTTCTAATGGGTCGTTCTGGCTCGCTTGCTTCTCTCTGCCACAGTAACGAATGGTGTATTGTGAAGGCTCTGTCCGTCTCTCAGCCATATGTATTCAGAAGCGCTTCCCTCCCTCTCTCTATCTCTCTCTTTCTCTCACCGCCACCATTTTTAAAGACCACAAAAACGATTAGCTGAGTTGTAAAGAGTATGTTTTTCTTCACCTGTTTATTGCAGAAAACTTGTTAATGTGTCACTAGAATTAAAGAAATATCCTTAAAAACCCGTGTCACTTCAACTAAAGTAAAGCCCCTTGGAAATAGTGAAGGTGCTGTGAGGCTAGGAAGTGTTTTAGAATACGAATCTTTGTCTCTCTCTCTCTCTCTCTCTCTCTCTCTCTCTCTCTCTCTCTCTCTCTCTCTCTCTCTCTCTCTCTCTCTCTCTCTCTCTCTCTCTCTCTCATTTCTGTCTAATCATTCTTTGTGTTTATCTATCTCTTGGTCAGGCTCTTTCTGTTTCTTTCCCGTTTTCTGTTTCTGTTTCATTCTTTGTCTAGTCTGCCAGTCATTGCTTTTACTTTTCTTTTTGTCTGTCTGTGTCACTACTCGTATGAAATTTCTGTCTCTCTCACCAAAGCTTAGCACTCAAGTCTGTTTGCGATGAGGAAAATGAATAAAAATGAGGAACAGCAGAAAAGAACGAAACATAATCGAAGAGAAAAGTATTCGCCACATATTTCAGAACAAAACACCAATAATTATGACTGGAAGCTTAGGCCAGAACGAGCAAACAAATGAAATGCAGAAGACAGGGAAAAGAAAAGGAAGACCAATACAAAGGAAGGAAGAGGACTGGATCACATGATTGAAGGGCAAGACGTCTGTAATTATGACGGGAATCTCACGAAGCATAAAGAAACCAAAATTAGATAACTACACAAGATACAAAAACATAAATGACAACAGTGTAATACAAGGAACAATATTTAATCATATATTTCAAAACAATTACAAAAAAAAAAAAATGTAGATCTATATTAAGTTCATGAATGTACAAAGAGGAAACAAGAATACAAATATACGACTCATCCAAGGAATAAGATTTGATCCCTCATTTCGGAACAAATCGTTTAACCCCTTCAGTACCATGACGTGTTTTCATACTTATTTATACTTATCTGGCGATTTTATACAGCTTCAAAACTTGTGTAGGGGATTAGAATAGTGAAGACTGTGGCAATTTATTTTTTGACCTCCACAGACCCTACCTAATGTCAATAAAACAGGCCCAAAAAAAATCGTGGTAAAAATGCGTGCCAGTAATGAAGAAGTAAAAAAATATGACAGAAACCTCACCAATGATTGAAAAAAAAGTATAAAAAAAGACAAACCATAACGTAAGTAAAGAAGAAATAAGAACACAGGCAAATTACACGCGTCATTGAAGGAATACATAGAACTTAATCACATATTTAAAATCAAATCACCGTAAAACAATGGCAGAAAATTCTCAACGACAAGCAGTGAGGGAGTTGCGCGTGTGTCAAATCGTTACTACAGTGCGAGACATCCACCAACCTGCCAGCGAATCCATTGACCCGTGTGACGTCTGCGGGTTTGTATCAGAATGTCCTACGCCGGAACCCGATCACATCTGGGCCCCGCTAACCCTCCCGGGGCTCAAAGGATCTCGTCCCAGACACACCAGAGCGCTACCATGTGTCCAAATTAAGGTTTATTTGGTTAGTTAAGGATTTTTTGCTTAGCTAAT
The DNA here is from genome assembly GCF_017591435.1 of Portunus trituberculatus. Lineage (NCBI taxonomy): Eukaryota > Metazoa > Arthropoda > Malacostraca > Decapoda > Portunidae > Portunus > Portunus trituberculatus. The sequence goes on along the minus strand of NC_059279.1, from coordinate 5,342,808 downwards.
TTGTACCTTCCTAGATCCTGTGTGTGTGTGTGTGTGTGTGTGTGTGTGTGTGTGTGTGTGTGTGTGTGTGTGTGTGTGTGTGTGTGTGTGTGTGTGTGTGTTCGTCATGTGTTTGGTTAGTGATTAAATATGAAAAGAATAAAGAAAGAAAAACATTAATTCTATCTCTCTCTCTCTCTCTCTCTCTCTCTCTCTCTCTCTCTCTCTCTCTCTCTCTCTCTCTCTCTCTCTGTTACTTGTTGTGTCTTCAGTTCCCGAACTTTCTATCAAATTATCTCTTCTGCCTCCTCCTCCTCCTACTCCTCCTCTTTTATCTTTTCATCTCCCTTCCTCTCCTTTCTCCGTCATCGTAATCCTACTCTTCTTTCATTCTCTATCTCCACTTTTTCGTATTCTTTTCTTACCCATTTCATCGTCTACCTATCCTCCTCCTCCTCCTCCTCCTTAGATGAATCAAATGGATCTACTCAGGCAAGGATCTCGGCCGGGTCTTCTCCCTCTTACCATTGCTCCTCCTATGGCCGGAACTCAGCAGAAATTAAGGTGGAAGGAAAGAAGGAAGGAAGGAAAATGCCTGAGAGGAGAGAGAAAAAAGATAGACAGTGAAGGAGAGGAAATTGCGCGTTTGAACGAAACGAGGAGCAGAAAGAATAGCAGAAATGGAGGAAATATGTTAAATACGTAGGCTTAAAGAGAGAGAGAGAGAGAGAGAGAGAGAGAGAGAGAGAGAGAGAGAGAGAGAGAGAGAGAGAGAGAGAGAGAGAGAGAGAGAGAGAGAGAGAGAGAGAGAGAGAGAGAATATTAATGTTAAACTAATCGTAATATGTTTAACGGTAACGATAAAGAGTGCAAATAATAATGAAAACTAGTAAGTATTGCATTAAATTAGTGAAGAGACGAGGTAGATAAGACGAAAGAAAAATTAGATTGAATTATTAACAAAGACAATATGATAAAAAGGAAGGAAGGAAGGAAGGAAGGAAGGAAGGAAGGAAGGAAGGAAGGAAGGAAGGAAAGAAGGAAGGAAGGAAAGAGGGAAGGAAGGAAATTAAGAAGGAGAGGGGAAAACAGAAAGAAAAGACGAAAGGAAGGAAAGGAGAAAGAAAGAAAGAAAGGAAAGAAGAAAAGGAGGGAACAAAGGAAAGAAGGAATTAGAAACAAAGAAAGAATGAAAAAGACAGACAGACAGAAAGAAAGAATGAAAGGACAGAAAAAAGAAAGAGAGAGGAAAGAAGGAAAAGGAAAAATAAACAAAAACAATAACATTTGTTTTTTTTCCGCCTCTCTTTGAACACGGGAGGTAACGAGCGTCCTTCCTTCACAGCCATTCCACTGATACAATTCAGTAATTAAGGCTTAGAATGCAGCAATTGCTATTTTCCACAACTCTTTTTCTATCATCTTTTTTTCAAGGTTCAGTAATTACCCACTTATTAGGCGACCTTCGTGTGTAAAGAGCAGCGTGTTCTCTTTAATTTTCGTCCCATTTCGTCTAAGTGTGGGAGAGAGGAACGCTAAATACACCTGCCACTGCCACGTACTACTGAAAGGAGCCTAAAAACCCTGACGTCACGAATACTTAATCACGGCCACCAGAAGTACAGGTGAAAAATAGTGAAGGTTCAAAGGCAGAGGAAAGGGGTACTTATTTGTGGCCACTAGAAATACAGGTAAGAAAAATAAATGTACGATGCAAAGATAGAGGAAACGAACACTTAATGACAGCCACTAGAAATACAGGTGAAAACTAGTGAAGGTGCAAAAGCAGAGGAAAGGAATACTTAATCACTGCGACCAGAAATAAAGTAAAATAAAAAATAATAGTGAAGGTTAAAAGACAAAGGAAACAATTACTTAATTATGGCGACTAGAAATACAAGTAAAAAAAAAAAAAAAAAGTGAAGGTGCAAAGGGAAAGGAAGCACAAGTCACAGTGATGTATTTGAGAGTGAAATGGTTTAAAGTCTTCATCACGAGTACTGAATAAGAGCAACTAAAAACATAGGTTAAAAAAAAAAAAAAAAAAAAAAGAAAACACGTATACATTTGAAAAAAAAAAGGAAACAATATCCTACATAAATCACCACAATGAACATGATAGGCACACATTTAGAATCAGAAGACAATTATCTGTGCTGGGAAATGAACAGGCTACCGTGCACATAAGGAAGGTTTGTAGTGGTTAGGGTGAGATGCGCCTTGCATTTCGTTTGTGGTGTCTTTCCCCATATTAATCCCTTCAATGCTGAGACAGTTTTACCTTGAGAGTTGTGTAGGACTAGACAAACCATTTTATTGACATTAGGAAGGGTCAATGGAGATCACAAGATTAATGGCCACAGTCTTCACCATTTTAGTCCCTTACATGAGTTTATGAAGCTGTATAAAATCACCAAATAGTAAGCAGAATGAATATGAAAACGTGTCCTGGTACTGAAGGGGTCAAGAGTAACAAGAGGTGACGCGGGGATGAACAAACCAAAGTGTACATGTTCGCTAAGGAAGGTTTGTAGTGGTTAGGGTGAGCTGCTTCTTGTGTTTCCTTTGTGTTGCATTTCTCCGTAACAAGAGTAACAAGAGTAACAAGAGGAGACGCGGGAATGTTTCGTGTGCGCACGTGTGATTTGTCTTAATTATCTTGTCATCTCTGGAGCCACGGCTTGAGGCGCCTGGAGAGTCATGCCCTGCACGCCACGACGAGTCTATTTCAAGCGTCCAGGCTCATTTTTCCGCCCCTCCGTCAGCATAAGTGAAAGGAACAATTTTCTACTCCTCCGTCACTAGTGGTGAAAGTAGGAATTTCATTTG
>NC_059279.1:5332500-5335000 GCF_017591435.1 Portunus trituberculatus | reverse complement strand
TCAAGTTCGTATATTTAAACGCTTCTCGTCTAGGGGATATATTTTCAAAGGCTATAGAATAGATATTATTACTCGTCTTCTTATTGGTGTTTTCGTGATAAGTAACGCAGTCCTTGTTAAACCATCAGTAGAAGCATGAAAAGCCTCAATTGAAAACACTGGTAACTTCAACTACAGCCTGCCGTAAGCTAAGACAAAAAATTATTAGAAAATTCAAAATATCATTACAATAAAAGTAATAAACTCTTGAGATCACGGTAACGTCCACTAGAGCCTGTCAGAAGTTGATACTGTAAGGAGCATGAAAACGCCCTTGAAAATCCCAGCTCGTAATGTCGTTTGTTTAAATACCAAATCGTACCATATATTTCTTTTAGATTTACGTTTATAGTCTGCAAACACACACACACACACACACACACACACACACACACACACACACACACACACACACACACACACACACACACACACACACACACACACACACACACAATCTTAAAAAAACCTGCTAACTTTCATTACAGACCGTTAGAATTTGCGATAAGACCGACAACTATGAGGAACTATTCGCAAAATATCACAAGAAACATGAAAAAAAGAATAAAAACTTGAAAATCTCACAGTAACTTGAAGCAGAGCCTGTTATGAAGTTGAGGCAAGACGCGGAACGTTTGAGAATACAGATCTTACTTGGGTTTCCTTGCCTGAACAGATACTCCTTCCTATTCGTCCCTCGTTAGTGCCGCTCAGATACCCCAGTTAACGAGAGACACTCCACTCCAGCCGCACTTCTCAACGCTCCTCGAAGCCAGGTCAAAATACCCAGCGATACAGATAATTAAGAGGATATGAACTGGTGATTGCGGGAAAAAAAACACTAATTAACCTTTTTACTTAATGCACGAAATTGACAGTGAAGGGAAGGGAGAGGGAGAAGGAGAGTGAGAGCTTACCAAAGAGTTTAGGGAGAGTTTAAGGAAGAGGAAAGTGTAAAGGGATGAAGGAGTGGATGGGAGAACATTTTTAGGCAATAGTTTTCAGATATTTGGGTATTTTTTATGCATTACAGGTTTAGGGAGAGTTTAAGGAAGAGGAAAGTGTAAAGGGATGAAGGAGTGGATGGGAGAACATTTTTAGGCAATAGTTCTCAGATATTTGGGTATTTTTTATGCATTACAGGTTAAGTTAACAAAAAAAAGGAATCAAGGTTCATATAATAACTTCTACAGTACTGGGACATATTTTTCACCCTCAGTTTTGGGTACAATTAGACGAATTTATTGATATTAGGAAGGGTGTTTGGAGTCAGAAGTTTAATGGCCACAGTCTTCACTATTTTAATCACCCACATAAGTTTCTGAATCTGTATAAAATCACCAAGTAGAATGAATATGGAAACACGTCATGGTACTGAAGAGGTTAAAGAGAGAAAGAAGGAAATTGGCTTACAGTTTGTGGTCCGGGGAAAGAAAGGGAGCAGGAAGAGTAGTGGGAAATGGAGGAAACGCGGATGAGGAAGGAGAAGGGAGGGAGGAGAAGCCTGAAAGGAGATAAAGGGATTTTGATAATGGAGGTAAAGAGACATTATTCCCCCAATATACTGTCGCAAAAAGGTTAATTAACTGTCTAAATCGCTCTAAAAAAGCATAACTGCATTAATGGTGGGCTGGCGTACGTGCCTGTGTGTGTGTGTGTGTGTGTGTGTGTGTGTGTGTGTGTGTGTGTGTGTGTGTGTAATTCACCTCCTCGGTCGTCTGCTGGTCACCCAGCCAGTCTTCCCCATTACGGAGCGAGCTCAGAGCTCATAGACCGATCTTCGGGTAGGACTGAGACCACAACACACTCCACACACCGGGAAAGCGAGGCCACAACCCCTCGAGTTACATCCCGTACCTATTTACTGCTTGGTGAACAAGGGCCACACATTAAGAGGCTTGCCCATTTGCCTCGCCGCTTACCGGGACTCGAACCCGGACCTCTCGATTGTGAGTCGAGCGCGATAACCACTACACTACGCGGTGTGTGTGTGTGTAATTCACTGTATGATCTGCTGCAGTCTCTGACGAGACAGCCAGACGTCTACGGAACGAGCTCAGAGCTCATTATTTCCGATCTTGGGATAGGCCTGAGACCAGGCACACACCACACACTGGGACAACAAGGTCACAACTCCTCGATTTATATCCCGTACCTACTCACTGCTAGGTGAACAGGGGCTACACGTGAAAGGAGATACACCCAAATATCTCCACCCGGCCGGGGAATCGAACCCCGGTCCTCTGACTTGTGAAGCCAGCGCTCTAACCACTGAGATGTGTGTGTGTGTGTGTGTGTGTGTGTGTGTGTGTGTGTGTGTGTGTGTGTGTGTGTGTGTGTGTGTGTGTGTGTGTGTGTGTGTGTGTGTGTGTCCTCTCTGTTTTGAACTCTCAGGAACTAATAAAAAAACAAAAAACACACTTTCTCAAATCTTAATATGATAAAATTTCGTAAAATTCTC
>NC_059279.1:5307500-5327500 GCF_017591435.1 Portunus trituberculatus | reverse complement strand
CCAAGGAGGTGAACAACAGAGCGAACAGTCCACACAAGCAAAATGGTCGAAGATGATGAATAATTCTTGAAAATCGACAGACCAAATAATTCACGGCGTCTGTGCTGACATAATCTAGTGGTGAGTGCACGAATGAACCTCTGGAGCTGTGCGAGTCTACGTATATAGCAGTCCCCGCACAAAATATATATAACTGAACTTCACCTCTTCAGTATTCGTCTATTTACATTTTTACCTTCATCTATAAATTTGTCTGATATTTAAAACCTTCAGTACCATGACGCGTACTTTCTAGATACATTCTGCTTACTAATTGGTGATTTTATACAGCTTTATGCAGTTTTAAAATAAGACTGGCCATTAATCTTCTGACCTCCACGCGTTTCCATATTCAGTCTGCTTACTCTTTGGTGATCTCATACAGCTTCAGAAACTCGTGTGGGGATTAAAATAGTGAAGACTCTGGCCATTAATCATCTGACCTCCATAGATCCTTTCTAATGTCAATAAAATGGTCTAATCGTACACAAATCTCAAGGTAGAAATGTCCCAGTATTGAAGGGGAGTTAATGGTGATAGTCGATAAATTCCAGTAGATAAGACAGACAGAGATAATAAGAAAAACGAAAATATCAGGAAAAAAAGGGAAAAAGATAATATTTATAAATTTGTGTAATAAAAGAAAGACAGGAAAGAAAAAATAAACACGGATGGACAGTAAAATAGAATAGCAGACAATATGAGGAAATACAAAGGTGCAGTGTGGCTGTGAAGGAACAATGAGTGTTTGTCTATGTAAACAATAATTCTACAGTAAATAAGAATATATATTTAATCCTTTCAATACTAGCACGTTTTTCTTTCATGAGTTTTGGGTACAATTAGACGATTTTATACTAGGAAGGGTTTTTGGATGTCAGAAGATTAATGGCCAGAGTCTTCACTGATTCAATCCCGACATAAGTTTCTGAAGTTATATAAAATCGCCAAGCAGTAAGTAGAATGAATGAGGAAACGCGTCATGGTACTGAAGGGGTTATGAAGAGAACTTAGATGAATGGTCACAATATCTCTCCCTTTCGTTGCTCTTACGCACCTGTCACCCTGCAGTTTTTATTTTCATTCCTCCTCCTCCTCCTCCTCCTCCTCCTCCTCCTCCTCCTCCTCCTCCTCCTCCTCCTCCTCCTCCTCCACGCGCAACTCCTTGACAAAGCTGAAAACATCCACACAATTTCCTGAGCTCACAACATGTTCAGATACTGTCAACCTCTGCTTTTTCCTTTTCTTTTCCTATCTCTTTCTTTTAGCAAAATATCTTGACATGTTTTCTATCGTGGGGGAGGGGGATAGCCGTCTTTCATTTCCTTTCGCTTCATTTTGGGTTCAAGTTGGAGAGTCATACGCACAAGTGGAATCTCTCTCTCTCTCTCTCTCTCTCTCTCTCTCTCTCTCTCTCTCTCTCAGGTGACGAGAGAGAACGTAAAGCAATCGATACAGTTTTGTGAGTCTGTGAAATGTTTACTTGTGGAATTTGAAAGTATAAAACGGACATATTTTTAATTATTTTTGACACCCCTCAACAGCTTTTTCTTCATTATTATTGACGTTTGTTTATATTTTCTGACGCTGCGAAATTGAAATGTTACTCAGGGATATATTCTTTTACTGATATACATGTACAGTACAGGATATTCACGGTGCAAAAACTATATTTGGAAACCTGTCAAACAATTTCTATATTTTCGACACCTCTGTAAACGTCTCTCTTCGTTGTTGTTGATATTCGTTTCCATACAATTCTAATGCGCTAAATTAGAAAGGAATAAATGAAAAGAATATGTCTGTACACTAATTTGGAAACCTATTAAACATATTCTTATCTCTGACACCTCTGTAAACTTCTCTCTTCGCTGTTGTTGATATTTGTTTCCACACTTTTTCTGACGATGCTAAATAAAAATGTTAGTATGAAATATATAAATAAAAATATATCTCTATACATATTTGGAAACTTATTACACATTTTCTTATTTTTGAGTCTCTGAAAACTTTATTCTTCGCTGTTATTATTTGTTTCCATACACTTTTTCTGACGCTGCTAAATTAGAATGGAATATATAAAAGGAATATATATGTATACAAATTTGGAAACCTGTCAAACATTTTCTTATTTTTGACACCTCTTTAAACTTTACTCCTCGTTGTGGCTGATATTTGTTTCTGTACAGTTATTTTTTTTTAACGCTGCTAAATTGAAATGTTAGTATGAAAAATATATACAAAAAAATAATATATGAGTATACACGACAAGAATTACATTTGGAAACCTTCAATTACACATTTCTTTAAAACAATAAATGACATTTTTCTTCGTGTATATTTTCCTGTAACTTCCAAATTGCCACAGCTGTAAAATTTCCCCCTCGCCTACAATTACCCCCCCCCCCAAAAAAAAAAAAAAAAAAAAAAATAATTTTATCTATTTTCTCTGATCTAACTTTCACCAACCACCAACAAATATTTTCCTTTTCATACTCTCTCAACTTCTCTGTTTCCTTCTTGTCTTCCATCTTCCCCATCCATTTCTCTTCTCTTTCGTTTTATCTATTCCTATCTGTTTCTTCCTCCCGTGCCTCCTTCCCTCCCTTGTCCCCGCACGGAGTCAATCACGGTGATGGATCAGAAGGGTTGGAGGAAAAAGGGGAATGGAGAGGAGGGAGGAAGGAGGGAGGAAGGAGGAAGAAAGGGGAGACACGAGGGACTTCTTTTAACAATAGACTGATTCCTTGCGAGCATTAGTCCTGTCTCCTCCTCCTCCTCCTCCTCCTCCTCCTCCTCCTCCTCCTCCTCCTTGTCCTTCTCTTCCTCCTCCTCCTTTTTTTCAACGATAGTCTTCACATGGTCCTTCTTCTCTTTGTTCATGAAGTGTCATCTCTCTCTCTCTCTCTCTCTCTCTCTCTCTCTCTCTCTCTCTCTCTCTCTCTCTCTCTCTCCAAATCAGCATTCCGATAAATATCATCTCACAGAGAGAGAGAGAGAGAGAGAGAGAGAGAGAGAGAGAGAGAGAGAGAGAGAGAGAGAGAGAGAGAGAGAGAGAGAGAGAGAGAGAGAGAGAGAGAGAGAGAGAGAGAGAGAGAGAGAGAGAGAGAGAGAGAGAGAGAGAGAGAGAGAGAGAGAGAGAAGGTCAAGGCTGCCGAATCCAGTGACTTAGAATTTACACAAAGCGACCGCTGAAAAAGAAAAAAAAAGAAAATTCACGAACGCGCTTGAGTACACAGTGAAAAGGCCAGTGGAAAGGTTCAATGCACGAGCACACACACACACACACACACACACACACACACACACTCAACACACATCCTACCCATTATTCCCATCATGATCATCACTATTATCAATATCACCATCGTCATCACCACCATCATCATCATCGTTATTATCACCACCATCATCATCACCACCACCATTATCAACATCATCGTCATCACCATCATCATTATCATCATTACCAACATCACCACCATTATTATCATCACCATCATTACCACACGTGGCCTCAAAAAGAAGAAGAAGAAGAAGAAGAAGAAGAAGAAGAAGAAGAAGAAGAAGAAGAAGAAGAAGAAGAAGAAGAAGAAGAAGAAGAAGAAGAAGAAGAAGAAGAAGAAGAAGAAGAAGAAGAAGAAGAAGAAGAAGAAGAAGAAGAAGAAGAAGAAGAAGAAGAAGAAGAAGAAGAAGAAGAAGAAGAAGAAGAAGAAGAAGAAGAAGAAGAAGAAGAAGAAGAAGAAGAAGAAGAAGAAGAAGAAGAAGAAGAAGAAGAAGAAGAAGAAGAAGAAGAAGAAGAAGAAGAAGAAGAAGAAGAAGAAGAAGAAGAAGAAGAAGAAGAAGAAGAAGAAGAAGAAGAAGAAGAAGAAGAAGAAGAAGAAGAAGAAGAAGAAGAAGAAGAAGAAGAAGAAGAAGAAGAAGAAGAAGAAGAAGAAGAAGAAGAAGAAGAAGAGCATGCATTTCCCACAAAACACACAGGTAGATATCGAAACACACAACACACACAACAAATAGATAGATAGATAGATAGTTAGATAGACAAAGACATACCTAAATAGATTAATAGAAGCTCTTATGAAACTACACTCCCACACAATTACATTACAGCATAATCAATTTTAAAGGCTGTTAGAGTGGTTCTCCTTCTCTCCTTCCCTCCCTTTCCGTCCTTTCCATCTCTCTCTCTGTCTCCTTTACACCCAGCTCGCCTCCCGCCCTTCCCTTCTCTAGCCAACCCTATTTGTCAGCCGTGTTGCATGATGGGCGATGGGGCGTTGAGGGGCGGGAGGAAAGAAGAGAGGAAAGAAAGGAGAGGAGGGAAGGTAAGGGAGGCTGGAGGAGGAGGAGGAGGAGGAGGAGGAGGAGGAGGAGGAGGAGGAGGAGGAGGAGGAGGAGGAGGAGGAGGAGGAGGAGGAGTACAAACTATATAATTCTAGAAAAATGCGAGAGAGAGAGAGAGAGAGAGAGAGAGAGAGAGAGAGAGAGAGAGAGAGAGAGAGAGAGAGAGAGAGAATACGGAAATGGACCTTTGTAATGTCATAGGGGACGAAACAATCCATAATTTATTAAGAATAATTCTCTCTCTCTCTCTCTGTCTGTCTGTCTGTCTGTCTGTCTGTCTGTCTGTCTGTCTGTCTGTCTGTCTGTCTGTCTGTCTGTCTGTCTCTCTCTCTCTCTCTCTCTCTCTCTCTCTCTCTCTCTCTCCCAATATGCTGGTAATCTGTGCATCGAAGGATCGCTCTTTCTCTCATTACGTGGCTCAGGTAACGTTCAATCAGCCACATCTTCACCTGGATACAACCTGTGGAGGGTCGTAACCTTGAGACACACCCCCCACCTCTCTCTCTCTCTCTCTCTCTCTCTCTCTCTCTCTCTCTCTCTCTCTCTCTCGCTCTCTTCACTGCCTTCGATCTCCTTTCCATTCCTCCCTCTTGGACACCTCCCACTCCACAGCCCTCATCTCTCTCTCTCTCTCTCTCTCTCTCTCTCTCTCTCTCTCTCTCTCTCTCTCTCTCTCCTTATCGCAGCCTTCATCAGAACATGCATCAACCTCCTTCCTCTCCAAGCTGTCAGTTAGTCCGCCAGTCACTTTGAGATCCACGTCGTTACCGCCCCCCACCCCTCCAAGCTGTCACCCTCTTACGTCTCAGCACGCTCCCTATACTCAAACAACCCCTGGCAGAAAATTACTATGACCTAATTTACTAGTGTGACTTTTAACCTCAGCACAAGTGACTCCAGTATTAAGTGACATGTAATACCAGCTTTCCATCCTATACTAAGCTCACTGGCTCTATATTCCCCCTCTTTGTCCCGTGACCCATATTATTAGCTCACCGTCAACCCACTGGATGCATTTCTTAACAAAACTTCAGGTCGGTGTTCAGAAACGCTTTGCTCTCTCACAACGACCGTTTTCCAAGGCAACAGAGATAATTACCGGGATTTTTAAGAGCGTTTCTGCTGTTGATAATGTAGAAATCTTGTCACTCTGCCTGTAGAAGCTTAAAAACACCTTAAAAAATGAGTGTGTATTCAAAACAAAGGCTTGTGAAATAATGTAGATGATGCAGAAAAGTGTTTGAGAATACGAGCCTGAGCCTGTTTGGTGGTGGAGTGAGCAAAGATCTCCTCGCGGCAGTGTGGGAAGGGAGAGCAACAGGAAGGTCTTCTCTACAGTAACGTGATGCTTTCCTTCGAGAGAATTTACCAAGAATATCTGGCTTACTTTCTTTTAGCTCACGTGCTGTACGTAAAGGTGTAACACTCGAGTCATGCTTCAACACAGTTACGGTCCTTTTATTTACTTTTTAGGCCAACCAGGTGTTAGTAAGAGATTTCCCTCCCTTCTTCCCTCTCTCTCTCTCTCTCTCTCTCTCTCTCTGGGTTTTTACACGGTATAAAGCCACAAAAACAGTAGTAGTATAGTAGTAAGGTGACACTTAAGACTCATAAAGTCCGCGCAAGAATCACAGACACACAACTCTCGAGATACAGCATCCAAGAATCAGGGTAACGGCGCGGACGAGATGCAAGGCTTTCCATTTCCCTCTTACGGCCAGATATACGAGACTTACCACCATCGAACTAGGTCACAATTCGCCACACCCACACACACACACACACCAGCGGACACTGCCACTGCCACTACGTCTACGCCTCCACACTCAGCGACAGTGGTTGACAGTCGATGAATGACGAATTGATAACTGAGCATAATGACAACTATAGTTCTTAACAGATTTAATTAACAAGAGGAGGAGGAGGAGGAGGAGGAGGAGGAGGAGGAGGAGGAGGAGGAGGAGGAGGAGGAGGAGGAGGAGGAGGAGGAGGAGGAGGAGGAGGAGGAGGAGAAACATGATCCTGCACCACAGTTTCCTTTTAGTGATCAGTCTCCTTGAGGGTTGTGTTGACAGAGGCTCCGCGACGCTCGGCTAGAGGAAGACAGACCCTAGCCTTCCACCCCACCCCGCCCCTCTCTCCACCACCACCACTACCACCATCACCACCATCACTACCACCACCACCACCACCATCACCATCGCTTCCTCTCACTACTTCCCTCTGAACCCCTCCACTACTTCCTCTGAACCTCTCTCTCTCTCTCTCTCTCTCTCTCTCTCTCTCTCTCTCTCTCTCTCTCTCTCTCTCTCTCCCACTCCCACAATCCTATCCTTTTCTCCCCTTAATCCCATTTATCACCTTTTCCCTTATTCAATCCTTTCATTCCTCCTCCCCTTGCTTCATTACTTCGTTTAAACTCTTCCCTTTATCCATCTTCCTCCACTTCACACTCCACTCTTCCTCTCCACTTACCACCTTCGCTAACCTTCCATTAATGACCTACACACACACACACACACACGTACCATTACCATTTCCTCTCGTCCATTTATCCATTTAATTACACAGCCAACCATCCCTGCCCATCCATCCCCTCCTCCCTCTCCTCCCTCACTCTCTCTCTCTCTCCCTCACACCTCGCCAACATGTCTCCTCCATCCAAATTATTACTTCCTCCAGTGCCATCCGTCTCACTTCACCCCTCCTCCTCCTCCTCCTCCTCCTCCTCCTCCTCCTCCTCCTCCTCCTCTTCCTCCTCTTCCTTCCCTTCATTCGCTCTCCCCTCCGTTCATGAATCAAATCACTGCATTGACACACAACGGGAACTGAACGAAGTGACCGCAAGACACTAGAAAAAAGTCGTAAGATGAATTAACCCCTTCAATACTAGGATACATTTATACCATGAGATTTGTGTATGATTAGACCATTTTATTGATAATTGGAAGAGTCTATGGAGGTTACAAGATTAATGGGCACAGTCTTCACTATTTCAATCCCCCACATTAGTTTCTGAAGCTGTATAAAATCGCCACAGATTGAGCAGAATGAATATGGAAGGGGTTAATAAAGGGTGAAAAATTAAAGCAGTGAAATTAAGATAAGAAAAATATACGCTACTATATGGCAGAACAAATATTTAAATAACAGGGATAACAGTTCAAACACACGACACAGGAGACGATCTTCAGGGACAGGGAAACGCAAATATATAGATGACAGAACCAACACAACATCACTGCCAGTATAAACGAAACGACCCGACCAGCGGACAAACAAAAGATGATCTGGTCTCCCGCCTCATTGGGTTCCGATTCCCTTAACTGCACCAAAGAGGACGCGAGTCTTCTGTGGGTGAAAATTCATGGGTTTTGGTTCATAGACAAGGCGAACCAAGTGACCACAGGGAAGAGAGAGAGAGAGAGAGAGAGAGAGAGAGAGAGAGAGAGAGAGAGAGAGAGAGAGAGAGATGAACTCTCTCTCTCTCTCTCTCTCTCTCTCTCTTTCATCAAGTTTTCCGGCAGAGCACATTTTTTTCTTCTATATTTTCTCTCTCATTGATTTCCTATTTCTATTTCCGTCCTTCGCTCTCCGACATCGTTATCTCTCATCTCCGAGTCAGATTTCACCCCCAGTTTGGTTTTTTCTCTCTTTTTCTTGCTTCTCTTTTTTCTATTCTTCTCCTCTTCTCTGACTTCCGTACCTCCATTTATCCTTTACCTTTCAATGTCTCGGTTATTCATCCTCTCTCTCTCTCTCTCTCTCTGCTAGTCGTGTTCTGTTTTCTTGTTTCTATTCTTCACCTCACAAACTTCAAACTTCTCCCCTCTTAACTTCTGCGTCTAAGGAAATTTTCTCCCTCTTCTCTTCAACTTGTTTTTCCTCGTTTATTCCTCCTCTTCCTATCACAGCATCTATTCTCTGATACTTCGTTCACTAAAGGGTCTTCCTCTTGACTTCCCCTCACTTTTTACAGCTGAGGTTACTTGAAAAACACGTACTGTAAAATTTTCCAATCCCTTCTGGCCACAACCCGGCTCTTCCTTTTCTCTTCTTATCATCTAGGGCAAAAGTCTTGTTTCCACCACAGTCGGTCAGTAAATCTTCTTTAAACATCACACATCAGTCTAAGGAACAATATTGAGTTAGTCAGCCTTCATTTAGATATATAACAACCATAACACCCTTCAGTACCACAACGTGTTTTCATATCTATTCTGCTTACTATTTGGCAATTTTATACAGCTTCAGAATCTTATGTGGAGGGATTAAAATGGTGAAGACTCTGGCTATCAATATTCTGACGTCCGTAAACCTTTCCTAATGTAAATAAAATCGTCTAATCATACCCAAAACTCGTGGTAAAAATGCGCTCCAGTACTGAAGCGGCTAAACACAGTCAGTCTATCTTTTAACTTCATACCTACAATAGTGTTGAGGCTCGCCCGCCATCCTATCCTTCACATGAGCCTCTGGAACACCGGGGAACACAACCACAAGTATAGACGCATTTTTACTGAGCTTAATTGAGAAACCCACGTACTGTCAAATTATCCTATCCTTCCACAACCCAGCTCTTCCTGTTCGCTTATCTCCAGTACTCCCACACACACACAGATGACCAAGGAGCACTGAGGCGAGTTTCACCTTCCTTTCCTCGTCAGCAGAGATTGTGGACTACGAAGGCGGGGCAAATTTAATGAGAGTGAGCACTGAGCAGCCAGGTGAGCGGTGGATGACTGAAAGAACTTGTTACTCGCGCCGGTGAATTCTCCATGGTGAGTACTGACTGTTTACGACCACACAGGAGGGAAACTTCATGGAGTGAGAGAGAGAGAGAGAGAGAGAGAGAGAGAGAGAGAGAGAGAGAGTGGTAATCGAACACACAGATTCCTATCGAACTTGTTATCTCTGGTTGAATTTTGTTGAACACTCTCTCTCTCTCTCTCTCTCTCTCTCTCTTCACGTTCACGAGCGTCGTATCTCCTCCTGAGGTCACTTATCTCACTAATGTCGTAAACCCTAACGCTCCTAACTCCACCCATTCTCTCTCTCTCTCTCTCTCTCTCTCTCTCTCTCTCTCTCTCTCTCTCTCTCTCTCTCTCTCTCTCTCTCTCTCTCACTTGTATCCTTGTCTTTTCCTGTTCGTTGCTCTTCGCCTCCATTCTCTCTCTCTCTCTCTCTCTCTCTCTCTCTCTCTCTCTCTCTTGTATCCTTGTCCTTATTTCCTTTGTTCCTTCCTCTTTCCCTCCATTCTTCAATCTTATTCTCTCTCTATTTTTTCCTCTTCTATTATTCCTCTCACAATCAATTCCCACTTTTTCTTTCTCTCTTTTCTCTTTCTCTTTTATATTTTAATGTAAAAATCTCTTTTCTCAACTACTTTCTCTTTTCGTTCCCTTCTTTCCGCTCTATTGCAAAATCTTTCCCCTTTCATCCTGACTTATCCCATTGTCCTCCCCTTCCTTCTTCCTTCCTCTTCCTTACCACTTCCAACTTTTTCTTTCTTTTCCTTCCAGTTCAGTATTCTTTCCATTATCCTCCCATTTCTCCTCCATTTCCTCTTCTAATTAGTTTTCTATTTGTGTCAGTGAACTTGTACTTTGTCTTTATTAACATTAGAACATGTATTTTTTCTTCTATTTTACTTATATGCCTCCAGTTTCTATGTCCTTCATTTCTTCTAGTGTTCTGTTCTCTCTCCAGGTATAATGCAATACACGTGTTCAACTACAAGAAGAAAAATCTATGATAGACAGACTACTTTTAACGCGGAGTAATGTAATATTCTGTATATGGTGTACTGGGGCTGTGTATTGTTCCGCTACCCCAAGGGACGCCAAGAACACGAATTCAGTCGTGCCCAACATAGCTTCGGGGACAGACTCACGCTCTGCCTGGAAATCCGCTTGCCTTCTTTGACTGGTTATACTGTCCTGCACAGCCAGTCTACCTCTACAGTCTACTGTCTACAGTCACACTCCAGTGTGTAGACTGTAATTCTGCATCATTACGCTTGCTACAAGCTCCATCTAGCCGCTACCGACTACAGGTCTCTCTCTCGTCGCCGGCTACTTCTCAAGCCTTTCCACGGCCGCTCGCTACCAAGCTACCAAGCCTCCAGTACATTTTGTATCCTACAATAAACACAGGGAAGTTTCCCCGGTGTTTCTCTTCAACCACACCAGAACAAATCAGCGACGCTCAACTTACACACACACACACACACACACACACACACACACACACACACACACACACACACAATCCATTTTCCTTTTATCAGAAGTGAGATTCAATATTCTATAGACTAACAATCCAAAATCAACCAAATGCCAAACAAAACTCCTTCTAAAATCAGCCCATGGAAAATATAAGAAAAAAAAATAAATAACCATAAAGGAAAAAAAAAATCACTAACAGAATACACCCTAAAAAATCCCAAGCAAACATTTACTCATATGTATTCTTCTGTTCTTTTCTCCAGTTACAAATTCAAGTAACTAAAAATCTTCTAAACTCGCCTCCCTGGAAAGATAGTCTACTGCAGCAAATCAGTGAAATAGAAAACACAAATACACTTTCGATTTGCCTTCTTTCAATATCAAATTCCTGAATATTGATGAGAGGAGGTTTACGTAAAGACCAAAGCATTAGTGAACTGAAAGCCAACCTGAGCACGTAAGACCGAAGAGGATTTACAAGAGAACTGAATCCTTGAGAAATTACATGTTGACTCTTTTGCGTTAGAGAGAGAGAGAGAGAGAGAGAGAGAGAGAGAGAGAGAGAGAGAGAGAGAGAGAGAGAGAGAGAGAGAGAGAGAGAGAGAGAGAGAGAGAGAGAGAGAGAGAGAGAGAGAGAGAGAGATAGAGAGAGAGAGAGAGAGAGAGAGAGAGAGAGAGAGAGAGAGAGAACCAAGAGAGAGAGAGAGAGAGAGAGAGAGAGAGAGAGAGAGAGAGAGAGAGAGAGAGAGAGAGAGAGAGAGAGAGAGAGAGAGAGAGAGAGAGAGAGAGAGAGAGAGAGAGAGAGAGAGAGAGAGAGTGCATTAAAGAAATATAGGAGGTATGCACATCGAATCATCAAAATCAAGTCAATGCACCTAGAACCAACAGGCAAAACAAAGAAAAGGCATAACACTAACTTAGTCCTTCACGCAAGACAACTGACCTTCACACCACCATACACATTCATTTCATACATTCACAACAGCAGGAATGTTCACCTACACATCCACCATACATTCACAAGAACAGGAATGGCCACCTACATATCCACCATACATTCACAAGAACAGGAATGGCCATCTACACACCCACCGTACATTCACAAGAGCAGGAATGGCCACCTACACACCCATCACCCAACATCCGCCAACACTGTATTTTTTTTTATGTGAGAGGGAAAAACTGGCCAAGGGTAACATTAAACGAAAAAAAAAAAAGGCCCACTTAGTTGCCAGTTCCCTTTTAGGTCAATCGTGCACTTTCTCAGAAGCAAGGCAAGATATGTATACGTCTTCTTCAGTCTACTATTATATTCCCATTGTTTACACCGCTGCTGCAATGCATTCCACGGTCTTTATTTATACAGCTGACTGACCACATATCCATCCATGCACTGTCATTTTTACTGTACATGACAATCCACTTGACGCTACAAATACATGACCGATACCACCCGAGGCTGCCACCACACTTGCACCCGTGTTCAGAAACGCTTTGCTCTCTCACCACGACTATTTTCAACGGCCACAGAGATGATTAGCGAGGTTTTCAAGAGTGTTTCTCCAGTGATTAATGTAGAAATTTTGCCAATCTGTCTCTAGAACCGTAAAAAACCCTAACCCGTTTAATATTAGGACATATTTTTACCATGAAATTTGTGTATGATTAGACCATTTTATTGGCATTAGTAAGGGTATATGGCGGTCAGAAGGTTAATGGCCACAGTCTTCACTATTTTAATCCCCACACGAGTTTTTGAAGTATAAAATCACAAAATAGAAAGCAGAACGAATATGGAAACGCATCATAGTACTGAAGGGGGTTAAAAACTTGTGTAAATTAAGATAAAGCCTTTTGAAATATTAGAGGTGAAATACAGAAGTGTTTGAGAATACCAACCTTGTACCTTCGCCTCTGTCACTTCATTCTCACCCTTGCCATCACGGGAACATTTAAAGCCCTCATCGTGTTAACAGGATTCCACTTCTGGTCTGCCACCTATACGTGCCTCGACCTGCGCTTCAATTAAGGCCTGCTGTTACCTCGATGTATTTATGAATGTTGTGAAACGAGGTGGATTCCGGTGCGGCTAAATTGAGGATTACTTTGTTAGCTATAGACGCCTTCCCGCTCTCCTCGTTAGTCACGCAGATCAAGGTGAGGTTTGTGGCTCAGTTCAAAGTGGGGTATTATGATGGTATTGGTATTAGTTTGTCTGTTCACCTACCTATCTGTCTTTCTCCTTTGCTTATAACATGCCTTTTTATTCTCCTTTCCTTACTTTTATATATAACTCTCTCTCTCTCTCTCTCTCTCTCTCTCTCTCTCTCTCTCTCTCTCTCTCTCTCTCTCTCCGCAGCTTCTTGGACGATAATGAGTCCTGGATGGAGGGAAAATTACCTCACTGAGGGATACGATAAGTGTGAGGAAAGAGGGAGGGAGAGCACTACATCTCTCCATTTGCCTCCTCCCATTATTCCCCTCCCTTACCTCCTCTTTTCCCCTCTTCCATTTCCTTTCTTACATCATCCTCCTTCATTTTCTCTGTTTATTTTACCTTCACTCTTCTGTGTTCTATTTTCTGCTACTACATCTGTTCGCTTTCCATTTGCATTTCTCTCTCTCTTGTGCAAGTGTTCAGGGTTCGGATTGAGAAACACTGCTCTCTCACCAGGACTATTTTCCAAGGTCACAGAGATGAGTAGCCGGGTTTTCAAGAGTGTTTATCCAGTTAATAATATAGAAATCTTGTCACTCTACCTCTAGAACCGTATAAAACATCATAAAAACTCGTGTAAATCTAAATAGAGCCTTTGGAAATAGTGAAGGTGAAGCATAGAAGTGTTTGAGAATACGAGTTCAGGTTTCAACATTTGCTGCATCGTTTCCACCACCGTGATACCGCTGCGGCCGTTTATCCCGCGCTGCGCCGGCTGATCATCACTCAGCCTCTGCCTCTGGGACAGTTGCTGGCGGGCGGGCTCTCTCTGTATCCCAGTATTCTTTTTAATTTACGGCAGCTTGGTAATTTTGTTCTACACAAAAGCAGCAGCACCCTAACGCACACCTCCACAACACGAGCAAGCAGGATATACTCAAAACTGGTAGTCTCTCTCTCTCTCTCTCTCTCTCTCTCTCTCTCTCTCTCTCTCTCTCTCTCTCTCTCTCTCTCTCTCTCTCTCTCTCTCTCTCTCTCTCTCTCTCTCTCTCTCTCTCTCTCTCTCTCTACCTCTTCAGTTCTCTAAGCTCTTTGCTCTCAGACTTCCCTCCTTCTCCTCCTCCTCTTCCTCCTCGTCGTCTCCTCCAGGCACATGTAGAAACGGGCCGGCAGTACAGCCTAAATGAGGGACGTTAATTAGGAGGAACCAGGTGAAGGGGGAAAGCGATGGAGCGACAGGTAATTGGGGACAGGTGAGAACTGCTAAGTGATGGAAGACGTGGGAAGTCATTAAAAATACTTTCTCGATGGTGGCACCTCTCTCTCTCTCTCTCTCTCTCTCTCTCTGCTTCGTTTTTCGTACCTACAAGATAACTAGAACACACGTCACCTCTGCCTTACAAGAGAGGTGAGTTCTCCCATGTAAATGTTTTGAGTGGGCATGACATATACAACATCTCTCACGGGGAATTAATAGTTCTGGCAGAGCACAATTGCATACAGGAAATGTGTAAACAAGTAACTATGCATGACAGACAAATATGCCTGTTTAATATGGAGTATGCAGAGTCACTGGTGGAAGTATAAATTAAGGATGAGTTAAGGTTGATATTCCCAACAAGTTTATTGATCCTTCTATGCATGAAGGAGGTCAGGAAAGGTATAAAGAATATAAACAACCTTAGTTAGCACCAAAATAAATAGATATATACACAAAAATGTAAGAAAAACAAGGACCTTTATTCACAACAATGTAAACAAACGTAAGGAAGACAAATGACTGAGAAAGATGGCACTGAAACTTAAAAAAAGACTTCATTGCATTGTATCTTCATCTCTTTTCTTATTTCATCGTTCTTCATTCTTTTTTCACGCGCGATTTTCTCACATTAATAGAAATAAAAACTTAACAAAACAGAAAATAACCATAAAGTTAAGCACCTGACACTAATGACTCCACCTTCCATTGTTCTCTCATTCTAACCACTTCAGTAATGGGAGGCATTTTTACCTTGAGTTTTTTTGATACATTAAACAATTTTATCGACATTTTGAAAGCTCTATGGAGGTCAGAAATTTAATGGCCAAAGTCTTCAATATCTTAATCCTGCTGTTATAGAACCACCAAATAGTGACCAGAATAAATATGAAAGCATGTCCTGGTACCGAAGGAGTTAACTCTGTCGATGATCAGGTCAGAGGGAACAGAATATTCATAAGACAAGATACAAACACTAATAGCTCAATATAAGGACAGGAAATGAACAGACTAGGGGTGGCTACGTAACAAGTCTGTGTGTGTGTGTGTGTGTGTGTGTGTGTGTGTGTGTGTGTGTGTGTGTGTGTGTGTGTGTGTGTGTGTGTGTGTGTGTGTGTGTGTGTGTGTGCTGTCAGCTCACTCTTGATCTTCACCCACTCCCCCTTCTCTCTCTCTCTCTCTCTCTCTCTCTCTCTCTCTCTCTCTCTCTTTCACTCTGTCTCGATATCACCTTGCTAAAAGCTCAGGAAGAGGAGGAGGAGGAGGAGGAGGAGGAGGAGGAGGAGGAGGAGGAGGAGGAGGAGGAGGAAACATGAAGGTGGAGGCAAGGGAAGAGAAGGAAACGTGGAGGAGAGAATGCTTGGAGACGAAGAGGAGGAGGAGGAGGAGGAGGAGGAGGAGGAGGAGGAGGAGGAGGAGGAGGAGAAGGACGAGGAGAAGGAGGAGAAGGACGAGGAGAGGAGGAAATATGAAGATAGAGGAAAGGAATGAGGAAAGGAAGAAGGGAGTGAGAGCGGAGGAGGAGGAGGAGGAGGAGGAGGAGGAGGAGGAGGAGGAGGAGGAGGAGGAGGAGGGGAAGAGGGAGGAAGGGAGGGATAAATAAGTGTTGGAAGGAGGAGAGAAGACGAAGGACGAAGGAAGGGGGTGGAAAGCAAAGGATTGGAGGGAGGTGTGAGGGGCTGAGGTAAGGCAACTTTAAGACCAAGAAGTGACCTTTTGGAGAAGAGCTTCGGGGTCGGTATTCTCTCTCTCTCTCTCTCTCTCTCTCTCTCTCTCTCTCTCTCTCGTTTGTACCCGCATGCTCTGTGTGTTTTTTCTTTATTCTTTATTTTTACACCTTTTCTCCCCCGAAATGTAAATGTCAGTAGGTCGTTTTCACGTTCAGGTAAAATATTACTACCTGTGTTTTGCTGCAGAGTCACGGCTGCCTGTTGGTTTAATTGGCGCGGCACATCTAAGCGTCAAATGCGTACCACAAAAGCGTCACTCACTCAAGCCTTTCATTTTCACCTTTTACTGGGTCATATTTAGAATTCCTCGCCGTCTGAGCATAAATCTAAGATATTGGCCGATGCGTCTCCTGTATGCATAATAATTTGGCGTAATTAACATATACGGTGGTGTTTATGAGGGAAGTTATGAATGAAAATGAAGCATAATGAAATTTCAAGATCTTTCCATTACCACTTCATGAATCTTCACTATAAGTCGTTCATACCATTGCCATCATCGTTAAGTTAAGAAATTAATTAAGCTTTCGAGTTTTTGTTCTAATGTCTACTGTTTTTCCATATTGCGAGTCTTCTGTTACAACATTCGCAGTTATCGGTATCTTCTTACTACTTACTAATTATCACGCCCTTGTTCAAGATCTGAGGAACTTCAAACTTCACTCGAATTTATCCTGCACCTTAACACTTCACTTGATACGCTTCCTTCTCACCAACAATTAGTCAAGGAAACTCTTGAAGACATGCTATAGAGCGACTAACTTCTGACACACACAGTCTCTCTCTCTCTCTCTCTCTCTCTCTCTCTCTCTCTCTCTCTCTCTCTCTCTCTCTCTCTCTCTCTCTCTCTCTCTCTCTCTCTCTCTCTCTCTCTCTCTCTCTCTCTCTCTCGAAACGCTATGTAATCTAAGGCCTAGTCCACACCGAGAGCGAGAAAGCCAGCGAGACAGTGAGCATTGAAGTCTTAGGATCCCACGCCTCACATTTCACTACCTCCCATAGACTAACACTGGTCGGCAGCTCGCAATCCTTCCAGTCACTACATAGATGACGTCTCTGTTACTACTCTATGGTATTTGATATTCATCTTTTTGACAGTAGAATGGAGATGAAATATTGAAACTGCAAATGATGTTAAATGGTGCTTTCTTGGGCCCAGAGATCTGCTGCTGTTCAATTCTTCTTCTTATTATCATCATCATCATCATCATCATCATCATCATTATTAGTAGTAGTAGTATTTCAACAAAAGTAAAGTAAAAGTAAGGAGGTGAAGGATGAGGAAGAGGAAGGAGAGGAGGACGGCGAAGAGGAGGGAGGACAAAGAAAAATGATAAAAGTTGTCATGTATTAACGTTTCTCGCTCTCGCTCGTTTTCGCGCTCTTA
The DNA here is from genome assembly GCF_017591435.1 of Portunus trituberculatus. NCBI lineage: Eukaryota > Metazoa > Arthropoda > Malacostraca > Decapoda > Portunidae > Portunus > Portunus trituberculatus. Next base: position 5,310,357 of record NC_059279.1, on the reverse strand, counting down.
GTGCAAACGCGGCGAAAATCTCACACAAAGCGGTTTCCTTACACACCGAAAACAACCTTCCACATAACTATTCCACCATTCCTTATAACACACAATGGACTGACTTTCCTTCTACAACTAACATGCACTTAACCTCTCCTTCAATACGACTTCACTCCATTATATCTACCCTAATCAAGTCAGCCTCAGTGAATTGGTCTATCTATACAATAACTCCCGCCAATTTACCTCCTCTTCACCAGATGCTGACTCGCTACAGGGACATCTACTGAATAGCTTGTTTTGTACTTTGCTCCTTTTGTACGGTGTGTCTTCCCTCACTCCTCACAATAATCGTCATCTTTACACTGTTTGGGGGATACTCTATGTGTTTCCAAGATGGTGATAGTTACGGCAATAGGGAAGAGAAGGGAAGGAAAGAGGATGGAGAAAGGAAAGGAAAGGAAAAGAAAGGATGGGAAGGGAAGGAAGGGAAGGGAAGGGAAGGGAAGGGAAGGAAAGGGAAGGGAAGGGGAGGGAAGGTAAGAGAAGGTAAGGAAAGGGAAGGAATAGAACCAATGGGGAAGAGAAGAAAATGGAGAGGGAAAATAGAGATGGTGAGAAATTCAGAAAAAAAGTGTGTGTGTGTGTGTGTGTGTGTGTGTGTGTGTGTGTGTGTGTGTGTGTGTGTGTGTGTGTGTGTGTGTGTGTGTGTGTGTGTGTGTAGCAGCCCGCTCCTTTTAGCAGTCTCCGTGTAGGTGCGCGCCACATTTTATTTCCGTATCGGCTGTCTGTTCCTTCCTGCTCTTTCCTGTATCTCTCATCTCCCGTCCCCCCGCCTCCCTTCCTCCATTGATGGCTGCCAATTCAAAATATCCAAGGGAAAGTGGGGAAGGGAGGAGGAAACGGGTGGAGGGGCTGTAATGGAGTGAAGGTACTGAGGAAGCGAAGAGGAGGAGGAAAGTGAGGAGACAAGAGCGATATTCTATAACTAAAATACAACTTGAGAGGCACTTCATGTCCTGTTTTTTTTTTTGTACAGAGAGGGGATGCAAGTATAGAGGAAAGGGGAGAGGAGGAAGAGGAGGAGGAGGAGGAGGAGGAGGAGGAGGAGGAGGAGGAGGAGGAGGAGGAGGAGGAGGAGGAGGAGGAGGAGGAGGAGGAGGAGGAAGGAGGAGGAGGAGGAGGAGGAGGAGGAGGAGGAGGAGGAGGAGGAGGAGGAGGAGGAGGAGGAGGAGGAGGAGGAGGAGGAGGAGGAGGAGGAGGAGGAGGAGGAGGAGGAGGAAGAGGAGGAGGAAATGTTCATATTGAGGGGAAAGGTGATGGAAATTGAGAGTGGGAGTGGAAATGGCTATGGAAGACGAGGTGCAGAATGTTAAAGGGTTGAAGGTTACAACGGTGAATAAAAACAAAAGAAGAGAATGAAAAAAATAAGAATATTAAGAACAGACAGAACGATTTCAAACTCACCCTGCATTGTATTCATTCTTTCTAATTTCCTTATTAACGACTAGATTAATTATTTTTTCCTCTCATTCTATTCTGTCATTTATTCTCTTCGTTTCCTCTCCTTCCTCACTTTCAATCAAGGTGTGCAGGTGACCACAACACTACCATCAGCTTCCACCAAAACCCTCAGCTGCCGAACTGCCTCGCTTCCACTTCCCACCCGCCGCCCGCTCGTACGGTACATAAATCTTCTTTTCAACGCCGGGATCGCGTGTAAGAGGAGAAAGAAAGGAGAGAGGAAGAAAGGGAAAGAGATAGAGATAGAGAAAGTGTACCCAAAGGGCCATAAGTTACTGACCTGCGTGGGAGTGTGACACGGGATCCTCGGCAAACAGCAGGAAGTTGCAGAAGATGACGAGGTAGGCGATGATGAGCCTGAGCCACGGATGCTGGAAGTAGTAGCGCAGGTCGCGGTCCATGTAGAAAGAGTACTGGCTCTGCGCGTCCACAGAGTTGCGGCGCACCAACGGTGGTCCACCCGTGGCGTCTTCCTCGGTCCACCGCCGCTCGAGGGACGTGGAGGAACCGTTGGCGGTGCCCTCGGCGCCCGCCAGCTCCAGGCTGGTGGCCATGCACTCCTCGGCGGGCGTGTAGATGTTAGTGTGCAGGTCAAGAGTGTCGCCGAAGCTGAGTCTCTTCTGGATCTTAGTCTTGATGTCACCCTTCTCCACCTCCACGACGGAGTGGGCGGCGGGCTGGTGGGAGGGCGAGCACAGCGTGTCCGAGGCAGATTTGGTGATGGGCGTGAGGGGCGGCAGGGGCGGCGTGCCATTCTGGTGCAGCTTGAGGGAGTCTGAGGAGGCGCGATAGTCAGAACGTGGGGCGCGCGGGCCACACTCGTTGCCCGGCAGGTCGGAGAGGTTCCACGACACGCTACGCCCGCAGGAGGCGCCGCAAGAGCTGCCGCCGTCAATGTAGGAAAGCTGCGGGGACACCTCGCGCCAAAAGTTCGCGTTGCGGCTGGGGATGGAGGTGGGCGTGAGGGGATGCGGGGAGGCGGGCGTGGGCGAACCGTCGCTCAGATCGCAGCTGGCGGCCCGGCGCGCCTCCACCGTCTTGATGAGCTGCTCCAGCTGCTCCAGGTGCTGCAGCGCCCCGTCAGGGGTGTGCGCGCCCCCACCGCCCGCCTTCTGCATGGCTCTTAGATGGCAGGCTGCGTCCCTTCTCGCCTCCCTTCCGCCATTACGCCCCCAGGTGGTGGGCGCCGCCCTCCCGTACTGGCCGGGCCGCTCCGTCACGCTTCTGCCTCTCACCGTGTCACTCAGTCACTCGCCACACACACACACACGTGAATTCGGGAGCCACAGTGGAGCTACCCGACGCCCCGTGCCGGCGAGGCGGGCGGCCGCGCGTGTCTACACCACGGGTT
>NC_059279.1:5295000-5302500 GCF_017591435.1 Portunus trituberculatus | reverse complement strand
TGTGTGGAGTGTGTTGTGGTCTCAGTCCTACCCGAAGACCGGTCTATGAGGTCTGAGCTCGCTCCGTAATTGGGAAGACTGGCTGGGTGACCAGCAGACGACCGAGGTGAATTACACACACACACACACACACACACACACACACACACACACACACACACACACACACACACACACACACACACACACAGTAAAAAGGGTTTGGTTTGTTACAGCGTCACAAAATCATGGTCATACTCGAATTGCACTGACATAATATTTTCAAATGTAACGAAGATACATGCATAGATACATACATACACACATACATACATACATAAATAGACTGTGATAAGCCTGCATGGGTTCTCAACCCTTTTTCACGTTAAGAATCCTCTGAGCTAATCAAAAGACCATCTACCCGAACCTCCCCGTGATCTGACATTGAACAGAATGTTGATTTAATGACTGACACTATCACCAACTCAATATGGAATGGAACTGCAAAGGATATTATTACATCAGCCATTTAAATACCTTTGGTAATCTTCTTGTGAACCCCTGGGGATTCGCGAACCCCAGGTTGAGAACCTCTGATCTGTACCAACTATACTTTCAACAGGTGGTTTTTAAGAGGGTTTTCGTGACTCTACCCATAGTGTAACACTGTCTCTGCAACACCATTACAAGAAACACCACTAAAAACACAACTAACCAACCTTTTGCCCTTTAGAGAAAAACACTTCTGAGGAAACAAAGCGTTTAAGAATACAAGTCTTGGGGAGAGAGAGAGAGAAAAAAAAAGTGAAGGGAGTATAAAATATTGCTTAACTTCCTCCATCTAAAGTTTCCTGTTATCTTTTACAATTAATTATTTTTTTTACCTCTATCTCTATCTCTCTTCTCAGCTCGCGGCGGAGTTTCAAAGGAGTCTGGCCAAGCAATCAGAGTTTGGCTTCGCTTCTCTCAGACTGTGAAGGAGGCGGCGGGTCAGAACCACGACCCCATCACGAGGTTATATATGAAGAAAATTGCCTGTACAAATGATGGGCTGTGTGTGTGTGTGTGTGTGTGTGTGTGTGTGTGTGTGTGTGTGTGTGTGTGTGTGTGTGTGTGTGTGTGTGTGTGTGTGTGTGTGTGTGTGATTTTACTTGATATTGTTTTTTTTCTTACTCTCTCTCTCTCTCTCTCTCTCTCTCTCTCTCTCTCTCTCTCTCTCTCTCTCTCTCTCTCTCTCTGTCCATCATAACACTCCTCCTCCCTCTTCCATATTATTCATTTCCACAAGTGCATTCCTTCCTCCTTCCTTCCTTCTTTCCTTCCTCCTCCTCCTCTTCCTAATCCTCCTCTTCCACCTCCTCCTCCTCTTCCTCCTCATCACATCCTCGCCCAAACGTGATAATGACATTCTTTAGAAACATACTTCCTCTTCACTAACGGAGGAGGAAGGAAAAAAGGACAAGAATTCCACTTGCAGAGGGAAAAAAAATAGGGAGAAGGACGAGGGACACAAGACGGAATGAAGGGAAGGAGGAAAATAGGAAAAGGAGAGAAAAAGGAGGGAAAAGTAATGAAGAGAACGTGTAAGAATGTGAGAGAGAGAGAGAGAGAGAGAGAGAGAGAGAGAGAGAGAGAGAGAGAGAGAGAGAGAGAGAGAGAGAGAGAGAGAGAGAATCGTTCGTCAATAGAGAGGGTTTGAATTGAGTTTCTTTCATACACACCGAGGATTAATTCAAGGTTCAATATTGTGCGTTTAATCTGATTATAATGACCGTGCGTGAGTGTGTGTGTGTGTGTGTGTGTGTGTGTGTGTGTGTGTGTGTGTGTGTGTGTGTGTGTGTGTGTGTGTGTGTGTGTGTGTGTGTGTGTGTGTGTGTCTGTGCGAAATCCTGCTTACTCACCGTGTCAGTAGTCGGGTGAAAGTGTCAGTGTAAAAATTATTCTTGCTGGTGAAAATAGTTTTGATATAAACACACACACACACACACACACACACACACACACACACAAAAAAAAAACACGAAAGAACACAAAAAAAAAAAAAAACACACAAGGATGTAAGCTTTATAGGAGAGAGAGAGAGAGAGAGAGAGAGAGAGAGAGAGAGAGAGAGAGAGAGAGAGAGAGAGAGAGAGAGAGAGAGAGAGAGAGAGAGAGAGAATTACTAGTTTAATAACTTAATACTCCTTCTGAGACTGTCTGTAATACGCCACATTCATGTTAATCCTTGGAATCCGGTAGAGTCTTTTCACATTGTAACTTGGATTATTTATTTTCGATGTTTAAAGAAAAAATAAGATGATAAAAGGAAAAAAAAAGTTTCTATACCTCTGTCTTTTCTCACCATACCTTCCATAAGACTGTTAATGAGAAACGCTTTGCTCTCTCACCACGACTATTTACAAACTCCTCAAGGATGGTTACCCGGGTTCTCAAGAGTGCGTCTCCTGTTAGTAATGTAGAAACCCTGTCAATTTGTCACTATAAATATAAAAACGCCATTGGAAACTCGTGTTAGAGGGTTCTCAAGAGCGTATCTCCTGTTAGTAATGTAAAAATCCTGTCAATTTATCACTAAAACGTAAAAACACCATTGGAAACCCGTGTTAGCCTCGTTCTCCTTATCTCCTGTTAGTAATGTACGTAGAAATCTTGTCAATTTGTCACTAGAAGCGTAAAAGCACAATTGGAGACCCGTGTCACTTCAACTACAGTGGGTACAGGTGCTTCAGAAGATCGTCCATTACAGGTTCCTCTATCACTGTCTTAAATTATCATAACACATCCTTTATTATCATCTGTCCACAATCCACACGTGTTATTTGTTTTCGGGGTTTAATCTCTTCAGTACCAGGATGCGATTTCAAATTCATTATGGTTACTATCTGGCGATTTTATACAGCTTCAAAAACATGATGTTGGGATTCGAATAGTGAAGACTGGCCGTTAATCTTCTGACCTCCATAAACCCTTCCTAATATAAATAAAATCAGGTAATCACAGCCAAAACTCGTGGTAAAAATGCGTGCCAGTACTGAAGGGGTTAACACTGCCCATACCGTTGTTCATCCACGCATTTTTTTTCCTATTACAGTGGTTACAAAAAAGGGAAAAAGTGTTAGCGTCGCGTTGCCTCAAAGCCGCCACTCGTCCACTACAGGGAACACCGCTGAATAAAATGTAAATAAAAACACGCGCTTGACCTTCCTCTCTTCACGGGTGATTCGCCGCGTGTGTGCGTGTGTATGCGTGTGTATGTGTGCGTCGGTGCGCTGCTGCCGGCCGACCCTCGCGGAGTATGTAAATTTGCGCGCAGAACACAATGCAACACTTTCATCCTCAGAACTAATTTATTCATTGAAACTCGCGATATTTAACCGGCTATTGAAACCTGTGTGTGTGGGGGTAAGTAGTTGAGCGTGTGTGTGTGTGTGTGTGTGAAGGGGGGAAGTGAGGGATGTAGGTGGATTAGTTTTGTTGTTGGTTGTGGTAGTAGTAGTAGTAGTAGTAGTAGTAGTAGTAGTAGTAGTAGTAGTAGTAGTAGTAGTAAGGAATAGCAAGTAGCAGTAGCAGTAGCAGTAGCAGTAGCAGCAGCAGCAACAGCAAGCAGCAGCAGCAGCAGCACCACCACCACCACCACCACCACCACCACCACCACCACCATTACAGTACTAACAACAAGAACATTTTAATAAGTGATAGTCTGAAATCAGCAACACAAACATTAATTATATAAAAAAAAAACATCTAAGCACCCAAAACAACAGAAACAAAACCACTCCGAGACAGACACGAGACAACAGAGCACCTTCCAAAAACTTACGTACAAGAGCCACGAAAACTGAGGAAGATCTAACGGAGACACCAAGAGACAAACTACTGAGGATGCCATGAGTGAGGAAGATGGCACAAGCACTAACAAGATGAAGGAATGTTGATAAGGTGAGTCAAGAAAGCTGAGGAAGACTTAACGGAGACACCAAGAGACAAACTACTGAGGACGCCATGAGTGAGGAAGATGGCACAAGCACTAACAAGATGAAGGAATGTTGAAAAGGTGGACACATGAAGTAAAGGATGAAAATAGAGGGAAAGGACAGTGAAAAAGATAAGGGAAAGAAAGAGAGAGAGAGATGAGTTGGATTCTGAAGATAAGGGGAGCAATAACAAGATGAAGGGATGCTGATAGAGGAGACACATGGAGTTAAGGATGAGGAAGAGAAAGAAAGAGAAGGAAGATGAAGAGGGCAGTGCAAAAAAAGGTAACAAAGGAAGAGGGAGAGGGAGAAAGGGAATTCTGAGGATGAGGAGACCAATAAGATGATGATAGGGTGGTGACACGTAATAAAGAATGTGAAAGAGAGAGAGAGAGAGAGAGAGAGAGAGAGAGAGAGAGAGAGAGAGAGAGAGAGAGAGAGAGAGAGAGAGAGAGAGAGAGAGAGAGAGAGAGAGAGAGAGAGAGGTGTCAGTGCAAAAAAAGTATCGGAGGAAGAGGAGGAAGAAGAGGAAGAGGAAGAGGAAGAGGAAGGGGAAGGGGAAGGGGAAGGGGAAGGGGAAAAGGAAGAGGAAGAGGAACAGGGAAAGGGAGACGGAGGGGAATTCTGGGGACGAGAGGATGAGGGGACCAATAACAAGCGCAGCATCTTGATCCGAAGCAGGCTCTCAGGGGCATTCGGGCTCAGGTTACACTTAAGGCTCAGTTTCAGCGTGACGTTAAGGCCTCGTCACCCTTACTGCAACGGCTGACCTGCAGGACCCGGGGTTGCAAGGGGAATTGGATAGACACTTTGGAGACTTCCCTAATTCCATGTTGTTTTCCAGGGCCCACTTTTTTTTTTTTTTAATATTTTCCTGACACTCTACCGTACCCATAGACAAGATGTACCTTAGCCCCTTCAGTACCGGGACGCATTTCTACCTTCAGTTTAGATATGATTAGATAGTATTTACATTAGGAAAGGTCCATGGTGGTCAGAAGATTAATAGCCAACGTCTTCACTATTTTAATCTCCCACATAAGTTTCTGAAGCTGTATTAAACCACCAAATAGTAAGCAGAATGAATATGGGAACGCGTCATGGTACTGAAGGGATTAATTAACCTTTTCAGTATTGGAAAGCATTTCTACCTTGAGTTATGGGTATGATTAGACGATTTTGTTTACATTGGGAAGGGTCTATAGACGATCAGAAGATTAATGGCGAGTATTCACTAGTTCAATCCCAACATAAATTTCTGAAGCTGTATAAAATCCCCAAATAGTAATCAGAATAATTATGAACAAATGTCGATGCTGAAGTGGTTAAAAATTACTTAGGTGACAGTATTTTCATTTATATTTGTAAAGTATGATGCTTCTTTATTTGGAGAAACGGGAATTTTGTAACCTTCACTTTACTGTAAACATGTATATTTTGCTCAAACTAACTAACTACATAACTAACTATCGTGTTTTAACCCGTTCTGAGATCCATTTTTATCTTGAGTTTTGGGTATGATTACACGATTTAATTTACATTGGATTGAGGTCGGAAGATTAATGGCCAAAGTCTTCACTACTTTAATCTCTACATAAGATTCTGAAGCTGCATAAAATCACCAATTATCAAGAAGAATGAATATGAAAACACGACATGGTACTGAAGTGGTTAAAAAAAAGGTTTATTGGAAGGCATTAAGGTTTTACAAGAGTTATGATTCTAATAACTTGAGGATTTTAACTACTAACAAGGAAAACAGTAATTAAGAGAATAATAAAAAATCCCCGGGGCCTTTGAAAAACAGTCCTAAAAGAGAATCAAATCTGGGAACGTTGGTGACAAATGCTCGCTGAAGAAACGATGAGGGAGAGTAAACAAAGGCTGCCACGCAAATACCGGCCATTAACCCTTGTCCTGACTGTAAACCACGCTCTTCATCCCAAGCTTTACCTCGGCAGTCCCTATCAGCATGCGCCAAATACAAGCTTTATGCAGCGACTCCTGTTCGTATCACACGCTTGTACACTCGTCCATGCCCAGACTTAGGGTCGTATTCTCAAACACTTCTGTGCTTCACCCCCACTATTTCAAATGGGTTTATTTAAATTTACACGAGTTTTTTTTATGTGTTTTATGGTCCTAGAGGCAGAGTGACAAGATTTCTGCATTATTATCTGCAAAAACACTCTTGAAAACCACGCTTATCATCTCTGTGGATCTTGAAAATAGTCGTGGTGGGAAAGCAAAGCGTTTTTGAATACGTCCCTTTGTTATAATCGAGTGCTGATGAATAACAGTCACGGATCAATAGTAGTTTAACGTGTGCTTTCCTCTATGTATCAGCATGCACCAAATACTCGTATGTACAAGTTCCATGCGTTTACTCTCGTTCATGTCATACTAAGCCTTGTCTATCGCGTCAGATAATCCAATAATAATAGTTTTGCCTCGGCCTTTCCTCACGCTATCAACATGCACCAAATATATACAAGTTTCATGCATGTACTCTGCTCACGTCAGTCTCACAGCACACTGCACGTTGCTCGCCTTGCCTTCAGTCATGATTCAGCCAGCGCGGTAATCAAATAATAGAAACTTAGAATATATGTTATGACTTGTCAAACTCGCTAATCAGACAATTCTTATCTATCATAATGTGGGAATGCTTTGTATAATTAATGTTTTTATTCTTTTCTTTTTCCTAAATAATCCTTCTTCGAGTCACAAAATTTATATAACTCACAGATTCTTCCTTATGATACACAATGACTCCCTTCACAATACATATAGATAACCCACCATTCACTCACTACATTCTTCCCCTTTCACAATACCACTCTCAACTCACCAAACACACATTTCTCTCCATCATCCTTTTCTATAACTTCCAACAAAACAAGTCAATGAACCCTACCTGTACCTGAACCCACCTGTATCTTTCAGCCTCACTCACTCACTCACTCACTCAGTCACCTCACCGCGCACGTTAGCCCACCTAGGCCACACATCCATCACTACACAGGAAACACAATGGTCGAGGAGTATGTTTGCATAAGGTCCCATTTTCCCTGGCTGAATGGGGGACTCACCTTAATGGACGAACCCCGCATCCCTCTCCCTTCTCTCATGCAAAGAGAAGTACCAGAGCCCTTCTCACTCTAATATGCGGTGTTGCTGTTACCTTCGCCAGTCTCTCAAGTGTTATTGTTGTAGTGAGTGTCGTTTCAAGATTTAGTAGTCTGATGTGTTTGTTGATGTGACTGTTACTTGGTCATCTCGCCTGTCTGTGTGTGTGTAAAAGGAAAGTAGAGTAAAGTAAGTTTTATTGCCATAAATATACAAAATAAAGCTATTTATACTATTTACATAGTTGAGTAGGCGCCTGTCAAGCCGAAGCTTTCCGACAGACATTTTTCTTTAATAGATATATGGAGCTGGATTGGATACCTAACCCTCCTTAACACCCCCCCCAAAAAAAAAATCATTAATAATTACAATTATATTAATATAATCAACGATGTTAATAATGGGACAATAACAA